>NW_028188636.1:0-216000 GCF_978046115.1 Saccoglossus kowalevskii
TTTTTGAAAGACGCGCCATTAGAATCTTTATAGTATCCACTTGTTGAATGCCACTTTTAACCGTGATCGGCACATTGTAGCTCTCAGTCTAAGTTAAATAAAATTGTATATAACATATGTGAAGGCGACGAGTATTACAAAATAAAGTGAGTGCGACTTACGTTCAACAATACTGTGCCACGAACAAACTTAGTGATAACGTGATCCGTGGTGTCGTCAGATATTGTCAGCGTTCGGGAACTTTAAAAATACCTTTGAAGTGAGTCGCCCTGAAGCTCATAAAAGCTGGTGGCGGAGTTTTTGAGAGAGCAATGGTGGCTGTATAGTTGGCTCACAGCGTAAACCGTTGCACGATGTACGCTGTTACTGTGTCGGTACAGTAGTGATGACGCGTTGATGATATCTCCCTAAATATTGCGATGAACACGTGAACTGTGCACCCCTTGAAGCGCTCGTATAGACACGCTATTGTGGTCTGGACTTTTTACATAACACGGCGAGTTCCCTAATAACGATACGCGTTGTATGACGTAACAACATTTGATAATTATACCCAAGGGCGTTTTTTCTCTATTAAAGTTGTATTTGGAAATAACAATATTCAAATCGGACATTTCATTCAAGTTTTTGATCGACATCCCCCGACAAAATGAACCAGCCCACAGTATAACCTAGCAACGCATTTGGTTTTAATTTGATGACGGTACCGAGTAATTCAAATAAACCAGATTGCTAGTTTTAGTGCGAGAATATTTTCCAGGAGCCATACATTCCGGAGACGTAGTGGCAACTGAAAGTTCAAATGTGTTCCTAATGGATGAATGGGCGGTGAATACTAGGCAAACATATATATATATATATATATATATCAGTTCTTTTTATTTAGATCATGGCAATTTTTTGGTCAGAGCGCCCTCTAGTTTTGTGGAGAATCATGTTCATTTGGAATGCTCTGATTGGATGGAAGTTCAAGCCTAGCAAGGTGTGATAGAATTGGCCTGTTATGTTCAGATTCAAATAAGCATGAACCACTAATTTGACAGGGAAGTGATACTTATAATGCAGCAAGCTGTTCTAATTGCTGTTGTGGTAGAGTTTTTCTATTTTCCTGTCAAATGCATTTATTGGTCCACTGAAAAATGAAAATAATGTTCCCTGTAACTTAGACTCTTATTGATCAAGGCATTTTAAAAATCATGGGTGTTAACTCCCCTCAAGTTATGACCCGTTGTCCCCTACAGAATAATGGTTGCATCTAATATTAAAATAAAGATGGCGGAGTATAGCGTTGATTCATCTCGTTCTACTCTGGATTACTTGGAGTCAATAAAGATCCTAGAAAGTTAGTATTTATATGCCTGTGTGTTTTTTGTTTGTTTGTTTTTTCACTGTCTTTGACTTTCCCAGTATGTTTGTTGCTGTTGACAACAATTCAGTCCTCTGCCAGGCTTCAGTCAATGTTTTTCTTCACTACCTACCCAACTCCTCGTCGGGCACTATGTAGCTGGTGTGGTATATTTATCACAGACAGTAGGGCAATTGTCACATTTAGTGCTCCAAGAAAATATTCTCTGTCCATGTGTATTTATATAAATAGATGCACTTTCTTTGGCTTGAATAACGATCACTGGCTTCGTACATACAGGTATACTGGTTTACCTGTTTCTAGTTGAAATATAGCCAATCTTATTAACCAAGACAGTTGGACATTTGCCACATGTCACAACACTCATTTCCAAGTGCCATAGCTTGAAACAAGTAGTCAAATCTGATATTGGCTGGAGCTTTAGTTTATATGGACATGGTAAATGGCAAACTAGATGGTCAGAAAGTAATAAAAATAATCACAGCTTTACTCCACCCACCCCACTATGAAGTAAAAGGCTGTTTATAAGGCCATGTATGATGGTTTCATTTTTCTTATGGAAAACAATTTTAATTAAAAACTTCTATGCTCCTGTACCCAACCGTGGGGGTTCATCACACTAAACAACAGGTGTCACTATTACTAAGATAAATGTACTTTTTTTTCATTAAAATTACTGAATGCTTATACATATGTACTAAAACGTTAGTTAACATTTAATATCAGGCAATGCATTGGTTCATTACCCTGGCTACGTGTTAAAATGGTTATGAATTCATTTTGGATAAGTACGTACGTAACCGACCAATCTTGGACTTTATTTCAATATGTTGGTCAGGGTTCTGACCCTGTGTATTTTTCGGTGGGTACCGTTTAATTTCATTACCCTGGCTACGTGTTAAAATGGGTCTGAAGTCACTCTGGATAAGTACGTACGTAACCGACCAATCTTGGACTTTAATTCAATGTGTTGGTCAGGGTTCTGACCCTGTGTATTTTTCGGTGGGTACCGTTTAATTTCACTACCCTGGCTACGTGTTAAAATGGTTATGAATTCATTTTGGATAAGTACGTACATAACCGACCAATCTTGGACTTTATTTCAATATGTTGGTCAGGGTTCAGACCCTGTGTATTTTTCGGTGGGTACCGTTTAATTTCATTACCCTGGCTACGTGTTAAAATGGTTATGAATTCATTTTGGATAAGTACGTACATAACCGACCAATCTTGGACTTTATTTCAATATGTTGGTCAGGGTTCAGACCCTGTGTATTTTTCGGTGGGTACCGTTTAATTTCATTACCCTGGCTACGTGTTAAAATGGGTCTGAAGTCACTCTGGATAAGTACGTACGTAACCGACCAATCTTGGACTTTATTTCAATATGTTGGTCAGGGTTCTGACCCTGTGTATTTTTCGGTGGGTACCGTTTAATTTCATTACCCTGGCTACGTGTTAAAATGGTTATGAATTCACTCTGGATAAGTACGTACATAACCGACCAATCTTGGACTTTATTTCAATATGTTGGTCAGGGTTCTGACCCTGTGTATTTTTCGGTGGGTACCGTTTAATTTCATTACCCTGGCTACGTGTTAAAATGGTTATGAATTCACTCTGGATAAGTACGTACATAACCGACCAATCTTGGACTTTATTTCAATATGTTGGTCAGGGTTCAGACCCTGTGTATTTTTCGGTGGGTACCGTTTAATTTCATTACCCTGGCTACGTGTTAAAATGGTTATGAATTCATTTTGGATAAGTTACGTACATAACCGACCAATCTTGGACTTTATTTCAATATGTTGGTCAGGGTTCTGACCCTGTGTATTTTTCGGTGGGTACCGTTTAATTTCATTACCCTGGCTACGTGTTAAAATGGTTATGAATTCATTTTGGATAAGTACGTACATAACCGACCAATCTTGGACTTTATTTCAATATGTTGGTCAGGGTTCAGACCCTGTGTATTTTTCGGTGGGTACCGTTTAATTTCATTACCCTGGCTACGTGTTAAAATGGGTCTGAAGTCACTCTGGATAAGTACGTACATAACCGACCAATCTTGGACTTTATTTCAATGTGTTGGTCAGGGTTCTGACCCTGTGTATTTTTCGGTGGGTACCGTTTAATTTCATTACCCTGGCTACGTGTTAAAATGGTTATGAATTCATTTTGGATAAGTACGTACATAACCGACCAATCTTGGACTTTATTTCAATATGTTGGTCAGGGTTCTGACCCTGTGTATTTTTCGGTGGGTACCGTTTAATTTCATTACCCTGGCTACGTGTTAAAATGGTTATGAATTCACTCTGGATAAGTACGTACATAACCGACCAATCTTGGACTTTATTTCAATATGTTGGTCAGGGTTCAGACCCTGTGTATTTTTCGGTGGGTACCGTTTAATTTCATTACCCTGGCTACGTGTTAAAATGGTTATGAATTCATTTTGGATAAGTTACGTACATAACCGACCAATCTTGGACTTTATTTCAATATGTTGGTCAGGGTTCTGACCCTGTGTATTTTTCGGTGGGTACCGTTTAATTTCATTACCCTGGCTACGTGTTAAAATGGTTATGAATTCATTTTGGATAAGTTACGTACATAACCGACCAATCTTGGACTTTATTTTGCATGCAGGTAAGGTACACCTACAGACATAACTGTGGACATTCAGTTCTTTTTATTTAGATCATGGCAATTTTTTGGTCAGAGCGCCCTCTAGTTTTGTGGAGAATCATGTTCATTTGGAATGCTCTGATTGGATGGAAGTTCAAGCCTAGCAAGGTGTGATAGAATTGGCCTGTTATGTTCAGATTCAAATAAGCATGAACCACTAATTTGACAGGGAAGTGATACTTATAATGCAGCAAGCTGTTCTAATTGCTGTTGTGGTAGAGTTTTTCTATTTTCCTGTCAAATGCATTTATTGGTCCACTGAAAAATGAAAATAATGTTCCCTGTAACTTAGACTCTTATTGATCAAGGCATTTTAAAAATCATGGGTGTTAACTCCCCTCAAGTTATGACCCGTTGTCCCCTACAGAATAATGGTTGCATCTAATATTAAAATAAAGATGGCGGAGTATAGCGTTGATTCATCTCGTTCTACTCTGGATTACTTGGAGTCAATAAAGATCCTAGAAAGTTAGTATTTATATGCCTGTGTGTTTTTTGTTTGTTTGTTTTTTCACTGTCTTTGACTTTCCCAGTATGTTTGTTGCTGTTGACAACAATTCAGTCCTCTGCCAGGCTTCAGTCAATGTTTTTCTTCACTACCTACCCAACTCCTCGTCGGGCACTATGTAGCTGGTGTGGTATATTTATCACAGACAGTAGGGCAATTGTCACATTTAGTGCTCCAAGAAAATATTCTCTGTCCATGTGTATTTATATAAATAGATGCACTTTCTTTGGCTTGAATAACGATCACTGGCTTCGTACATACAGGTATACTGGTTTACCTGTTTCTAGTTGAAATATAGCCAATCTTATTAACCAAGACAGTTGGACATTTGCCACATGTCACAACACTCATTTCCAAGTGCCATAGCTTGAAACAAGTAGTCAAATCTGATATTGGCTGGAGCTTTAGTTTATATGGACATGGTAAATGGCAAACTAGATGGTCAGAAAGTAATAAAAATAATCACAGCTTTACTCCACCCACCCCACTATGAAGTAAAAGGCTGTTTATAAGGCCATGTATGATGGTTTCATTTTTCTTATGGAAAACAATTTTAATTAAAAACTTCTATGCTCCTGTACCCAACCGTGGGGGTTCATCACACTAAACAACAGGTGTCACTATTACTAAGATAAATGTACTTTTTTTTCATTAAAATTACTGAATGCTTATACATATGTACTAAAACGTTAGTTAACATTTAATATCAGGCAATGCATTGGTTCATTACCCTGGCTACGTGTTAAAATGGTTATGAATTCATTTTGGATAAGTACGTACGTAACCGACCAATCTTGGACTTTATTTCAATATGTTGGTCAGGGTTCTGACCCTGTGTATTTTTCGGTGGGTACCGTTTAATTTCATTACCCTGGCTACGTGTTAAAATGGGTCTGAAGTCACTCTGGATAAGTACGTACGTAACCGACCAATCTTGGACTTTAATTCAATGTGTTGGTCAGGGTTCTGACCCTGTGTATTTTTCGGTGGGTACCGTTTAATTTCACTACCCTGGCTACGTGTTAAAATGGTTATGAATTCATTTTGGATAAGTACGTACATAACCGACCAATCTTGGACTTTATTTCAATATGTTGGTCAGGGTTCAGACCCTGTGTATTTTTCGGTGGGTACCGTTTAATTTCATTACCCTGGCTACGTGTTAAAATGGTTATGAATTCATTTTGGATAAGTACGTACATAACCGACCAATCTTGGACTTTATTTCAATATGTTGGTCAGGGTTCAGACCCTGTGTATTTTTCGGTGGGTACCGTTTAATTTCATTACCCTGGCTACGTGTTAAAATGGGTCTGAAGTCACTCTGGATAAGTACGTACGTAACCGACCAATCTTGGACTTTATTTCAATATGTTGGTCAGGGTTCTGACCCTGTGTATTTTTCGGTGGGTACCGTTTAATTTCATTACCCTGGCTACGTGTTAAAATGGTTATGAATTCACTCTGGATAAGTACGTACATAACCGACCAATCTTGGACTTTATTTCAATATGTTGGTCAGGGTTCTGACCCTGTGTATTTTTCGGTGGGTACCGTTTAATTTCATTACCCTGGCTACGTGTTAAAATGGTTATGAATTCACTCTGGATAAGTACGTACATAACCGACCAATCTTGGACTTTATTTCAATATGTTGGTCAGGGTTCAGACCCTGTGTATTTTTCGGTGGGTACCGTTTAATTTCATTACCCTGGCTACGTGTTAAAATGGTTATGAATTCATTTTGGATAAGTTACGTACATAACCGACCAATCTTGGACTTTATTTCAATATGTTGGTCAGGGTTCTGACCCTGTGTATTTTTCGGTGGGTACCGTTTAATTTCATTACCCTGGCTACGTGTTAAAATGGTTATGAATTCATTTTGGATAAGTACGTACATAACCGACCAATCTTGGACTTTATTTCAATATGTTGGTCAGGGTTCAGACCCTGTGTATTTTTCGGTGGGTACCGTTTAATTTCATTACCCTGGCTACGTGTTAAAATGGGTCTGAAGTCACTCTGGATAAGTACGTACATAACCGACCAATCTTGGACTTTATTTCAATGTGTTGGTCAGGGTTCAGACCCTGTGTATTTTTCGGTGGGTACCGTTTAATTTCATTACCCTGGCTACGTGTTAAAATGGTTATGAATTCATTTTGGATAAGTTACGTACATAACCGACCAATCTTGGACTTTATTTCAATATGTTGGTCAGGGTTCTGACCCTGTGTATTTTTCGGTGGGTACCGTTTAATTTCATTACCCTGGCTACGTGTTAAAATGGTTATGAATTCATTTTGGATAAGTTACGTACATAACCGACCAATCTTGGACTTTATTTTGCATGCAGGTAAGGTACACCTACAGACATAACTGTGGACATTCAGTTCTTTTTATTTAGATCATGGCAATTTTTTGGTCAGAGCGCCCTCTAGTTTTGTGGAGAATCATGTTCATTTGGAATGCTCTGATTGGATGGAAGTTCAAGCCTAGCAAGGTGTGATAGAATTGGCCTGTTATGTTCAGATTCAAATAAGCATGAACCACTAATTTGACAGGGAAGTGATACTTATAATGCAGCAAGCTGTTCTAATTGCTGTTGTGGTAGAGTTTTTCTATTTTCCTGTCAAATGCATTTATTGGTCCACTGAAAAATGAAAATAATGTTCCCTGTAACTTAGACTCTTATTGATCAAGGCATTTTAAAAATCATGGGTGTTAACTCCCCTCAAGTTATGACCCGTTGTCCCCTACAGAATAATGGTTGCATCTAATATTAAAATAAAGATGGCGGAGTATAGCGTTGATTCATCTCGTTCTACTCTGGATTACTTGGAGTCAATAAAGATCCTAGAAAGTTAGTATTTATATGCCTGTGTGTTTTTTGTTTGTTTGTTTTTTCACTGTCTTTGACTTTCCCAGTATGTTTGTTGCTGTTGACAACAATTCAGTCCTCTGCCAGGCTTCAGTCAATGTTTTTCTTCACTACCTACCCAACTCCTCGTCGGGCACTATGTAGCTGGTGTGGTATATTTATCACAGACAGTAGGGCAATTGTCACATTTAGTGCTCCAAGAAAATATTCTCTGTCCATGTGTATTTATATAAATAGATGCACTTTCTTTGGCTTGAATAACGATCACTGGCTTCGTACATACAGGTATACTGGTTTACCTGTTTCTAGTTGAAATATAGCCAATCTTATTAACCAAGACAGTTGGACATTTGCCACATGTCACAACACTCATTTCCAAGTGCCATAGCTTGAAACAAGTAGTCAAATCTGATATTGGCTGGAGCTTTAGTTTATATGGACATGGTAAATGGCAAACTAGATGGTCAGAAAGTAATAAAAATAATCACAGCTTTACTCCACCCACCCCACTATGAAGTAAAAGGCTGTTTATAAGGCCATGTATGATGGTTTCATTTTTCTTATGGAAAACAATTTTAATTAAAAACTTCTATGCTCCTGTACCCAACCGTGGGGGTTCATCACACTAAACAACAGGTGTCACTATTACTAAGATAAATGTACTTTTTTTTCATTAAAATTACTGAATGCTTATACATATGTACTAAAACGTTAGTTAACATTTAATATCAGGCAATGCATTGGTTCATTACCCTGGCTACGTGTTAAAATGGTTATGAATTCATTTTGGATAAGTACGTACGTAACCGACCAATCTTGGACTTTATTTCAATATGTTGGTCAGGGTTCTGACCCTGTGTATTTTTCGGTGGGTACCGTTTAATTTCATTACCCTGGCTACGTGTTAAAATGGGTCTGAAGTCACTCTGGATAAGTACGTACGTAACCGACCAATCTTGGACTTTAATTCAATGTGTTGGTCAGGGTTCTGACCCTGTGTATTTTTCGGTGGGTACCGTTTAATTTCACTACCCTGGCTACGTGTTAAAATGGTTATGAATTCATTTTGGATAAGTACGTACATAACCGACCAATCTTGGACTTTATTTCAATATGTTGGTCAGGGTTCAGACCCTGTGTATTTTTCGGTGGGTACCGTTTAATTTCATTACCCTGGCTACGTGTTAAAATGGTTATGAATTCATTTTGGATAAGTACGTACATAACCGACCAATCTTGGACTTTATTTCAATATGTTGGTCAGGGTTCAGACCCTGTGTATTTTTCGGTGGGTACCGTTTAATTTCATTACCCTGGCTACGTGTTAAAATGGGTCTGAAGTCACTCTGGATAAGTACGTACGTAACCGACCAATCTTGGACTTTATTTCAATATGTTGGTCAGGGTTCTGACCCTGTGTATTTTTCGGTGGGTACCGTTTAATTTCATTACCCTGGCTACGTGTTAAAATGGTTATGAATTCACTCTGGATAAGTACGTACATAACCGACCAATCTTGGACTTTATTTCAATATGTTGGTCAGGGTTCTGACCCTGTGTATTTTTCGGTGGGTACCGTTTAATTTCATTACCCTGGCTACGTGTTAAAATGGTTATGAATTCACTCTGGATAAGTACGTACATAACCGACCAATCTTGGACTTTATTTCAATATGTTGGTCAGGGTTCTGACCCTGTGTATTTTTCGGTGGGTACTGTTTAATTTCATTACCCTGGCTACGTGTTAAAATGGTTATGAATTCACTCTGGATAAGTACGTACATAACCGACCAATCTTGGACTTTATTTCAATATGTTGGTCAGGGTTCAGACCCTGTGTATTTTTCGGTGGGTACCGTTTAATTTCATTACCCTGGCTACGTGTTAAAATGGTTATGAATTCATTTTGGATAAGTTACGTACATAACCGACCAATCTTGGACTTTATTTCAATATGTTGGTCAGGGTTCTGACCCTGTGTATTTTTCGGTGGGTACCGTTTAATTTCATTACCCTGGCTACGTGTTAAAATGGTTATGAATTCATTTTGGATAAGTTACGTACATAACCGACCAATCTTGGACTTTATTTTGCATGCAGGTAAGGTACACCTACAGACATAACTGTGGACATTCAGTTCTTTTTATTTAGATCATGGCAATTTTTTGGTCAGAGCGCCCTCTAGTTTTGTGGAGAATCATGTTCATTTGGAATGCTCTGATTGGATGGAAGTTCAAGCCTAGCAAGGTGTGATAGAATTGGCCTGTTATGTTCAGATTCAAATAAGCATGAACCACTAATTTGACAGGGAAGTGATACTTATAATGCAGCAAGCTGTTCTAATTGCTGTTGTGGTAGAGTTTTTCTATTTTCCTGTCAAATGCATTTATTGGTCCACTGAAAAATGAAAATAATGTTCCCTGTAACTTAGACTCTTATTGATCAAGGCATTTTAAAAATCATGGGTGTTAACTCCCCTCAAGTTATGACCCGTTGTCCCCTACAGAATAATGGTTGCATCTAATATTAAAATAAAGATGGCGGAGTATAGCGTTGATTCATCTCGTTCTACTCTGGATTACTTGGAGTCAATAAAGATCCTAGAAAGTTAGTATTTATATGCCTGTGTGTTTTTTGTTTGTTTGTTTTTTCACTGTCTTTGACTTTCCCAGTATGTTTGTTGCTGTTGACAACAATTCAGTCCTCTGCCAGGCTTCAGTCAATGTTTTTCTTCACTACCTACCCAACTCCTCGTCGGGCACTATGTAGCTGGTGTGGTATATTTATCACAGACAGTAGGGCAATTGTCACATTTAGTGCTCCAAGAAAATATTCTCTGTCCATGTGTATTTATATAAATAGATGCACTTTCTTTGGCTTGAATAACGATCACTGGCTTCGTACATACAGGTATACTGGTTTACCTGTTTCTAGTTGAAATATAGCCAATCTTATTAACCAAGACAGTTGGACATTTGCCACATGTCACAACACTCATTTCCAAGTGCCATAGCTTGAAACAAGTAGTCAAATCTGATATTGGCTGGAGCTTTAGTTTATATGGACATGGTAAATGGCAAACTAGATGGTCAGAAAGTAATAAAAATAATCACAGCTTTACTCCACCCACCCCACTATGAAGTAAAAGGCTGTTTATAAGGCCATGTATGATGGTTTCATTTTTCTTATGGAAAACAATTTTAATTAAAAACTTCTATGCTCCTGTACCCAACCGTGGGGGTTCATCACACTAAACAACAGGTGTCACTATTACTAAGATAAATGTACTTTTTTTTCATTAAAATTACTGAATGCTTATACATATGTACTAAAACGTTAGTTAACATTTAATATCAGGCAATGCATTGGTTCATTACCCTGGCTACGTGTTAAAATGGTTATGAATTCATTTTGGATAAGTACGTACGTAACCGACCAATCTTGGACTTTATTTCAATATGTTGGTCAGGGTTCTGACCCTGTGTATTTTTCGGTGGGTACCGTTTAATTTCATTACCCTGGCTACGTGTTAAAATGGGTCTGAAGTCACTCTGGATAAGTACGTACGTAACCGACCAATCTTGGACTTTAATTCAATGTGTTGGTCAGGGTTCTGACCCTGTGTATTTTTCGGTGGGTACCGTTTAATTTCACTACCCTGGCTACGTGTTAAAATGGTTATGAATTCATTTTGGATAAGTACGTACATAACCGACCAATCTTGGACTTTATTTCAATATGTTGGTCAGGGTTCAGACCCTGTGTATTTTTCGGTGGGTACCGTTTAATTTCATTACCCTGGCTACGTGTTAAAATGGTTATGAATTCATTTTGGATAAGTACGTACATAACCGACCAATCTTGGACTTTATTTCAATATGTTGGTCAGGGTTCAGACCCTGTGTATTTTTCGGTGGGTACCGTTTAATTTCATTACCCTGGCTACGTGTTAAAATGGGTCTGAAGTCACTCTGGATAAGTACGTACGTAACCGACCAATCTTGGACTTTATTTCAATATGTTGGTCAGGGTTCTGACCCTGTGTATTTTTCGGTGGGTACCGTTTAATTTCATTACCCTGGCTACGTGTTAAAATGGTTATGAATTCACTCTGGATAAGTACGTACATAACCGACCAATCTTGGACTTTATTTCAATATGTTGGTCAGGGTTCTGACCCTGTGTATTTTTCGGTGGGTACCGTTTAATTTCATTACCCTGGCTACGTGTTAAAATGGTTATGAATTCACTCTGGATAAGTACGTACATAACCGACCAATCTTGGACTTTATTTCAATATGTTGGTCAGGGTTCAGACCCTGTGTATTTTTCGGTGGGTACCGTTTAATTTCATTACCCTGGCTACGTGTTAAAATGGTTATGAATTCATTTTGGATAAGTTACGTACATAACCGACCAATCTTGGACTTTATTTCAATATGTTGGTCAGGGTTCTGACCCTGTGTATTTTTCGGTGGGTACCGTTTAATTTCATTACCCTGGCTACGTGTTAAAATGGTTATGAATTCATTTTGGATAAGTTACGTACATAACCGACCAATCTTGGACTTTATTTTGCATGCAGGTAAGGTACACCTACAGACATAACTGTGGACATTCAGTTCTTTTTATTTAGATCATGGCAATTTTTTGGTCAGAGCGCCCTCTAGTTTTGTGGAGAATCATGTTCATTTGGAATGCTCTGATTGGATGGAAGTTCAAGCCTAGCAAGGTGTGATAGAATTGGCCTGTTATGTTCAGATTCAAATAAGCATGAACCACTAATTTGACAGGGAAGTGATACTTATAATGCAGCAAGCTGTTCTAATTGCTGTTGTGGTAGAGTTTTTCTATTTTCCTGTCAAATGCATTTATTGGTCCACTGAAAAATGAAAATAATGTTCCCTGTAACTTAGACTCTTATTGATCAAGGCATTTTAAAAATCATGGGTGTTAACTCCCCTCAAGTTATGACCCGTTGTCCCCTACAGAATAATGGTTGCATCTAATATTAAAATAAAGATGGCGGAGTATAGCGTTGATTCATCTCGTTCTACTCTGGATTACTTGGAGTCAATAAAGATCCTAGAAAGTTAGTATTTATATGCCTGTGTGTTTTTTGTTTGTTTGTTTTTTCACTGTCTTTGACTTTCCCAGTATGTTTGTTGCTGTTGACAACAATTCAGTCCTCTGCCAGGCTTCAGTCAATGTTTTTCTTCACTACCTACCCAACTCCTCGTCGGGCACTATGTAGCTGGTGTGGTATATTTATCACAGACAGTAGGGCAATTGTCACATTTAGTGCTCCAAGAAAATATTCTCTGTCCATGTGTATTTATATAAATAGATGCACTTTCTTTGGCTTGAATAACGATCACTGGCTTCGTACATACAGGTATACTGGTTTACCTGTTTCTAGTTGAAATATAGCCAATCTTATTAACCAAGACAGTTGGACATTTGCCACATGTCACAACACTCATTTCCAAGTGCCATAGCTTGAAACAAGTAGTCAAATCTGATATTGGCTGGAGCTTTAGTTTATATGGACATGGTAAATGGCAAACTAGATGGTCAGAAAGTAATAAAAATAATCACAGCTTTACTCCACCCACCCCACTATGAAGTAAAAGGCTGTTTATAAGGCCATGTATGATGGTTTCATTTTTCTTATGGAAAACAATTTTAATTAAAAACTTCTATGCTCCTGTACCCAACCGTGGGGGTTCATCACACTAAACAACAGGTGTCACTATTACTAAGATAAATGTACTTTTTTTTCATTAAAATTACTGAATGCTTATACATATGTACTAAAACGTTAGTTAACATTTAATATCAGGCAATGCATTGGTTCATTACCCTGGCTACGTGTTAAAATGGTTATGAATTCATTTTGGATAAGTACGTACGTAACCGACCAATCTTGGACTTTATTTCAATATGTTGGTCAGGGTTCTGACCCTGTGTATTTTTCGGTGGGTACCGTTTAATTTCATTACCCTGGCTACGTGTTAAAATGGGTCTGAAGTCACTCTGGATAAGTACGTACGTAACCGACCAATCTTGGACTTTAATTCAATGTGTTGGTCAGGGTTCTGACCCTGTGTATTTTTCGGTGGGTACCGTTTAATTTCACTACCCTGGCTACGTGTTAAAATGGTTATGAATTCATTTTGGATAAGTACGTACATAACCGACCAATCTTGGACTTTATTTCAATATGTTGGTCAGGGTTCAGACCCTGTGTATTTTTCGGTGGGTACCGTTTAATTTCATTACCCTGGCTACGTGTTAAAATGGTTATGAATTCATTTTGGATAAGTACGTACATAACCGACCAATCTTGGACTTTATTTCAATATGTTGGTCAGGGTTCAGACCCTGTGTATTTTTCGGTGGGTACCGTTTAATTTCATTACCCTGGCTACGTGTTAAAATGGGTCTGAAGTCACTCTGGATAAGTACGTACGTAACCGACCAATCTTGGACTTTATTTCAATATGTTGGTCAGGGTTCTGACCCTGTGTATTTTTCGGTGGGTACCGTTTAATTTCATTACCCTGGCTACGTGTTAAAATGGTTATGAATTCACTCTGGATAAGTACGTACATAACCGACCAATCTTGGACTTTATTTCAATATGTTGGTCAGGGTTCTGACCCTGTGTATTTTTCGGTGGGTACCGTTTAATTTCATTACCCTGGCTACGTGTTAAAATGGTTATGAATTCACTCTGGATAAGTACGTACATAACCGACCAATCTTGGACTTTATTTCAATATGTTGGTCAGGGTTCAGACCCTGTGTATTTTTCGGTGGGTACCGTTTAATTTCATTACCCTGGCTACGTGTTAAAATGGTTATGAATTCATTTTGGATAAGTTACGTACATAACCGACCAATCTTGGACTTTATTTCAATATGTTGGTCAGGGTTCTGACCCTGTGTATTTTTCGGTGGGTACCGTTTAATTTCATTACCCTGGCTACGTGTTAAAATGGTTATGAATTCATTTTGGATAAGTTACGTACATAACCGACCAATCTTGGACTTTATTTTGCATGCAGGTAAGGTACACCTACAGACATAACTGTGGACATTCAGTTCTTTTTATTTAGATCATGGCAATTTTTTGGTCAGAGCGCCCTCTAGTTTTGTGGAGAATCATGTTCATTTGGAATGCTCTGATTGGATGGAAGTTCAAGCCTAGCAAGGTGTGATAGAATTGGCCTGTTATGTTCAGATTCAAATAAGCATGAACCACTAATTTGACAGGGAAGTGATACTTATAATGCAGCAAGCTGTTCTAATTGCTGTTGTGGTAGAGTTTTTCTATTTTCCTGTCAAATGCATTTATTGGTCCACTGAAAAATGAAAATAATGTTCCCTGTAACTTAGACTCTTATTGATCAAGGCATTTTAAAAATCATGGGTGTTAACTCCCCTCAAGTTATGACCCGTTGTCCCCTACAGAATAATGGTTGCATCTAATATTAAAATAAAGATGGCGGAGTATAGCGTTGATTCATCTCGTTCTACTCTGGATTACTTGGAGTCAATAAAGATCCTAGAAAGTTAGTATTTATATGCCTGTGTGTTTTTTGTTTGTTTGTTTTTTCACTGTCTTTGACTTTCCCAGTATGTTTGTTGCTGTTGACAACAATTCAGTCCTCTGCCAGGCTTCAGTCAATGTTTTTCTTCACTACCTACCCAACTCCTCGTCGGGCACTATGTAGCTGGTGTGGTATATTTATCACAGACAGTAGGGCAATTGTCACATTTAGTGCTCCAAGAAAATATTCTCTGTCCATGTGTATTTATATAAATAGATGCACTTTCTTTGGCTTGAATAACGATCACTGGCTTCGTACATACAGGTATACTGGTTTACCTGTTTCTAGTTGAAATATAGCCAATCTTATTAACCAAGACAGTTGGACATTTGCCACATGTCACAACACTCATTTCCAAGTGCCATAGCTTGAAACAAGTAGTCAAATCTGATATTGGCTGGAGCTTTAGTTTATATGGACATGGTAAATGGCAAACTAGATGGTCAGAAAGTAATAAAAATAATCACAGCTTTACTCCACCCACCCCACTATGAAGTAAAAGGCTGTTTATAAGGCCATGTATGATGGTTTCATTTTTCTTATGGAAAACAATTTTAATTAAAAACTTCTATGCTCCTGTACCCAACCGTGGGGGTTCATCACACTAAACAACAGGTGTCACTATTACTAAGATAAATGTACTTTTTTTTCATTAAAATTACTGAATGCTTATACATATGTACTAAAACGTTAGTTAACATTTAATATCAGGCAATGCATTGGTTCATTACCCTGGCTACGTGTTAAAATGGTTATGAATTCATTTTGGATAAGTACGTACGTAACCGACCAATCTTGGACTTTATTTCAATATGTTGGTCAGGGTTCTGACCCTGTGTATTTTTCGGTGGGTACCGTTTAATTTCATTACCCTGGCTACGTGTTAAAATGGGTCTGAAGTCACTCTGGATAAGTACGTACGTAACCGACCAATCTTGGACTTTAATTCAATGTGTTGGTCAGGGTTCTGACCCTGTGTATTTTTCGGTGGGTACCGTTTAATTTCACTACCCTGGCTACGTGTTAAAATGGTTATGAATTCATTTTGGATAAGTACGTACATAACCGACCAATCTTGGACTTTATTTCAATATGTTGGTCAGGGTTCAGACCCTGTGTATTTTTCGGTGGGTACCGTTTAATTTCATTACCCTGGCTACGTGTTAAAATGGTTATGAATTCATTTTGGATAAGTACGTACATAACCGACCAATCTTGGACTTTATTTCAATATGTTGGTCAGGGTTCAGACCCTGTGTATTTTTCGGTGGGTACCGTTTAATTTCATTACCCTGGCTACGTGTTAAAATGGGTCTGAAGTCACTCTGGATAAGTACGTACGTAACCGACCAATCTTGGACTTTATTTCAATATGTTGGTCAGGGTTCTGACCCTGTGTATTTTTCGGTGGGTACCGTTTAATTTCATTACCCTGGCTACGTGTTAAAATGGTTATGAATTCACTCTGGATAAGTACGTACATAACCGACCAATCTTGGACTTTATTTCAATATGTTGGTCAGGGTTCTGACCCTGTGTATTTTTCGGTGGGTACCGTTTAATTTCATTACCCTGGCTACGTGTTAAAATGGTTATGAATTCACTCTGGATAAGTACGTACATAACCGACCAATCTTGGACTTTATTTCAATATGTTGGTCAGGGTTCAGACCCTGTGTATTTTTCGGTGGGTACCGTTTAATTTCATTACCCTGGCTACGTGTTAAAATGGTTATGAATTCATTTTGGATAAGTTACGTACATAACCGACCAATCTTGGACTTTATTTCAATATGTTGGTCAGGGTTCTGACCCTGTGTATTTTTCGGTGGGTACCGTTTAATTTCATTACCCTGGCTACGTGTTAAAATGGTTATGAATTCATTTTGGATAAGTTACGTACATAACCGACCAATCTTGGACTTTATTTTGCATGCAGGTAAGGTACACCTACAGACATAACTGTGGACATTCAGTTCTTTTTATTTAGATCATGGCAATTTTTTGGTCAGAGCGCCCTCTAGTTTTGTGGAGAATCATGTTCATTTGGAATGCTCTGATTGGATGGAAGTTCAAGCCTAGCAAGGTGTGATAGAATTGGCCTGTTATGTTCAGATTCAAATAAGCATGAACCACTAATTTGACAGGGAAGTGATACTTATAATGCAGCAAGCTGTTCTAATTGCTGTTGTGGTAGAGTTTTTCTATTTTCCTGTCAAATGCATTTATTGGTCCACTGAAAAATGAAAATAATGTTCCCTGTAACTTAGACTCTTATTGATCAAGGCATTTTAAAAATCATGGGTGTTAACTCCCCTCAAGTTATGACCCGTTGTCCCCTACAGAATAATGGTTGCATCTAATATTAAAATAAAGATGGCGGAGTATAGCGTTGATTCATCTCGTTCTACTCTGGATTACTTGGAGTCAATAAAGATCCTAGAAAGTTAGTATTTATATGCCTGTGTGTTTTTTGTTTGTTTGTTTTTTCACTGTCTTTGACTTTCCCAGTATGTTTGTTGCTGTTGACAACAATTCAGTCCTCTGCCAGGCTTCAGTCAATGTTTTTCTTCACTACCTACCCAACTCCTCGTCGGGCACTATGTAGCTGGTGTGGTATATTTATCACAGACAGTAGGGCAATTGTCACATTTAGTGCTCCAAGAAAATATTCTCTGTCCATGTGTATTTATATAAATAGATGCACTTTCTTTGGCTTGAATAACGATCACTGGCTTCGTACATACAGGTATACTGGTTTACCTGTTTCTAGTTGAAATATAGCCAATCTTATTAACCAAGACAGTTGGACATTTGCCACATGTCACAACACTCATTTCCAAGTGCCATAGCTTGAAACAAGTAGTCAAATCTGATATTGGCTGGAGCTTTAGTTTATATGGACATGGTAAATGGCAAACTAGATGGTCAGAAAGTAATAAAAATAATCACAGCTTTACTCCACCCACCCCACTATGAAGTAAAAGGCTGTTTATAAGGCCATGTATGATGGTTTCATTTTTCTTATGGAAAACAATTTTAATTAAAAACTTCTATGCTCCTGTACCCAACCGTGGGGGTTCATCACACTAAACAACAGGTGTCACTATTACTAAGATAAATGTACTTTTTTTTCATTAAAATTACTGAATGCTTATACATATGTACTAAAACGTTAGTTAACATTTAATATCAGGCAATGCATTGGTTCATTACCCTGGCTACGTGTTAAAATGGTTATGAATTCATTTTGGATAAGTACGTACGTAACCGACCAATCTTGGACTTTATTTCAATATGTTGGTCAGGGTTCTGACCCTGTGTATTTTTCGGTGGGTACCGTTTAATTTCATTACCCTGGCTACGTGTTAAAATGGTTATGAATTCACTCTGGATAAGTACGTACATAACCGACCAATCTTGGACTTTATTTCAATATGTTGGTCAGGGTTCAGACCCTGTGTATTTTTCGGTGGGTACCGTTTAATTTCATTACCCTGGCTACGTGTTAAAATGGTTATGAATTCATTTTGGATAAGTTACGTACATAACCGACCAATCTTGGACTTTATTTCAATATGTTGGTCAGGGTTCTGACCCTGTGTATTTTTCGGTGGGTACCGTTTAATTTCATTACCCTGGCTACGTGTTAAAATGGTTATGAATTCATTTTGGATAAGTTACGTACATAACCGACCAATCTTGGACTTTATTTTGCATGCAGGTAAGGTACACCTACAGACATAACTGTGGACATTCAGTTCTTTTTATTTAGATCATGGCAATTTTTTGGTCAGAGCGCCCTCTAGTTTTGTGGAGAATCATGTTCATTTGGAATGCTCTGATTGGATGGAAGTTCAAGCCTAGCAAGGTGTGATAGAATTGGCCTGTTATGTTCAGATTCAAATAAGCATGAACCACTAATTTGACAGGGAAGTGATACTTATAATGCAGCAAGCTGTTCTAATTGCTGTTGTGGTAGAGTTTTTCTATTTTCCTGTCAAATGCATTTATTGGTCCACTGAAAAATGAAAATAATGTTCCCTGTAACTTAGACTCTTATTGATCAAGGCATTTTAAAAATCATGGGTGTTAACTCCCCTCAAGTTATGACCCGTTGTCCCCTACAGAATAATGGTTGCATCTAATATTAAAATAAAGATGGCGGAGTATAGCGTTGATTCATCTCGTTCTACTCTGGATTACTTGGAGTCAATAAAGATCCTAGAAAGTTAGTATTTATATGCCTGTGTGTTTTTTGTTTGTTTGTTTTTTCACTGTCTTTGACTTTCCCAGTATGTTTGTTGCTGTTGACAACAATTCAGTCCTCTGCCAGGCTTCAGTCAATGTTTTTCTTCACTACCTACCCAACTCCTCGTCGGGCACTATGTAGCTGGTGTGGTATATTTATCACAGACAGTAGGGCAATTGTCACATTTAGTGCTCCAAGAAAATATTCTCTGTCCATGTGTATTTATATAAATAGATGCACTTTCTTTGGCTTGAATAACGATCACTGGCTTCGTACATACAGGTATACTGGTTTACCTGTTTCTAGTTGAAATATAGCCAATCTTATTAACCAAGACAGTTGGACATTTGCCACATGTCACAACACTCATTTCCAAGTGCCATAGCTTGAAACAAGTAGTCAAATCTGATATTGGCTGGAGCTTTAGTTTATATGGACATGGTAAATGGCAAACTAGATGGTCAGAAAGTAATAAAAATAATCACAGCTTTACTCCACCCACCCCACTATGAAGTAAAAGGCTGTTTATAAGGCCATGTATGATGGTTTCATTTTTCTTATGGAAAACAATTTTAATTAAAAACTTCTATGCTCCTGTACCCAACCGTGGGGGTTCATCACACTAAACAACAGGTGTCACTATTACTAAGATAAATGTACTTTTTTTTCATTAAAATTACTGAATGCTTATACATATGTACTAAAACGTTAGTTAACATTTAATATCAGGCAATGCATTGGTTCATTACCCTGGCTACGTGTTAAAATGGTTATGAATTCATTTTGGATAAGTACGTACGTAACCGACCAATCTTGGACTTTATTTCAATATGTTGGTCAGGGTTCTGACCCTGTGTATTTTTCGGTGGGTACCGTTTAATTTCATTACCCTGGCTACGTGTTAAAATGGGTCTGAAGTCACTCTGGATAAGTACGTACGTAACCGACCAATCTTGGACTTTAATTCAATGTGTTGGTCAGGGTTCTGACCCTGTGTATTTTTCGGTGGGTACCGTTTAATTTCACTACCCTGGCTACGTGTTAAAATGGTTATGAATTCATTTTGGATAAGTACGTACATAACCGACCAATCTTGGACTTTATTTCAATATGTTGGTCAGGGTTCAGACCCTGTGTATTTTTCGGTGGGTACCGTTTAATTTCATTACCCTGGCTACGTGTTAAAATGGTTATGAATTCATTTTGGATAAGTACGTACATAACCGACCAATCTTGGACTTTATTTCAATATGTTGGTCAGGGTTCAGACCCTGTGTATTTTTCGGTGGGTACCGTTTAATTTCATTACCCTGGCTACGTGTTAAAATGGGTCTGAAGTCACTCTGGATAAGTACGTACGTAACCGACCAATCTTGGACTTTATTTCAATATGTTGGTCAGGGTTCTGACCCTGTGTATTTTTCGGTGGGTACCGTTTAATTTCATTACCCTGGCTACGTGTTAAAATGGTTATGAATTCACTCTGGATAAGTACGTACATAACCGACCAATCTTGGACTTTATTTCAATATGTTGGTCAGGGTTCTGACCCTGTGTATTTTTCGGTGGGTACCGTTTAATTTCATTACCCTGGCTACGTGTTAAAATGGTTATGAATTCACTCTGGATAAGTACGTACATAACCGACCAATCTTGGACTTTATTTCAATATGTTGGTCAGGGTTCAGACCCTGTGTATTTTTCGGTGGGTACCGTTTAATTTCATTACCCTGGCTACGTGTTAAAATGGTTATGAATTCATTTTGGATAAGTTACGTACATAACCGACCAATCTTGGACTTTATTTCAATATGTTGGTCAGGGTTCTGACCCTGTGTATTTTTCGGTGGGTACCGTTTAATTTCATTACCCTGGCTACGTGTTAAAATGGTTATGAATTCATTTTGGATAAGTTACGTACATAACCGACCAATCTTGGACTTTATTTTGCATGCAGGTAAGGTACACCTACAGACATAACTGTGGACATTCAGTTCTTTTTATTTAGATCATGGCAATTTTTTGGTCAGAGCGCCCTCTAGTTTTGTGGAGAATCATGTTCATTTGGAATGCTCTGATTGGATGGAAGTTCAAGCCTAGCAAGGTGTGATAGAATTGGCCTGTTATGTTCAGATTCAAATAAGCATGAACCACTAATTTGACAGGGAAGTGATACTTATAATGCAGCAAGCTGTTCTAATTGCTGTTGTGGTAGAGTTTTTCTATTTTCCTGTCAAATGCATTTATTGGTCCACTGAAAAATGAAAATAATGTTCCCTGTAACTTAGACTCTTATTGATCAAGGCATTTTAAAAATCATGGGTGTTAACTCCCCTCAAGTTATGACCCGTTGTCCCCTACAGAATAATGGTTGCATCTAATATTAAAATAAAGATGGCGGAGTATAGCGTTGATTCATCTCGTTCTACTCTGGATTACTTGGAGTCAATAAAGATCCTAGAAAGTTAGTATTTATATGCCTGTGTGTTTTTTGTTTGTTTGTTTTTTCACTGTCTTTGACTTTCCCAGTATGTTTGTTGCTGTTGACAACAATTCAGTCCTCTGCCAGGCTTCAGTCAATGTTTTTCTTCACTACCTACCCAACTCCTCGTCGGGCACTATGTAGCTGGTGTGGTATATTTATCACAGACAGTAGGGCAATTGTCACATTTAGTGCTCCAAGAAAATATTCTCTGTCCATGTGTATTTATATAAATAGATGCACTTTCTTTGGCTTGAATAACGATCACTGGCTTCGTACATACAGGTATACTGGTTTACCTGTTTCTAGTTGAAATATAGCCAATCTTATTAACCAAGACAGTTGGACATTTGCCACATGTCACAACACTCATTTCCAAGTGCCATAGCTTGAAACAAGTAGTCAAATCTGATATTGGCTGGAGCTTTAGTTTATATGGACATGGTAAATGGCAAACTAGATGGTCAGAAAGTAATAAAAATAATCACAGCTTTACTCCACCCACCCCACTATGAAGTAAAAGGCTGTTTATAAGGCCATGTATGATGGTTTCATTTTTCTTATGGAAAACAATTTTAATTAAAAACTTCTATGCTCCTGTACCCAACCGTGGGGGTTCATCACACTAAACAACAGGTGTCACTATTACTAAGATAAATGTACTTTTTTTTCATTAAAATTACTGAATGCTTATACATATGTACTAAAACGTTAGTTAACATTTAATATCAGGCAATGCATTGGTTCATTACCCTGGCTACGTGTTAAAATGGTTATGAATTCATTTTGGATAAGTACGTACGTAACCGACCAATCTTGGACTTTATTTCAATATGTTGGTCAGGGTTCTGACCCTGTGTATTTTTCGGTGGGTACCGTTTAATTTCATTACCCTGGCTACGTGTTAAAATGGGTCTGAAGTCACTCTGGATAAGTACGTACGTAACCGACCAATCTTGGACTTTAATTCAATGTGTTGGTCAGGGTTCTGACCCTGTGTATTTTTCGGT
Organism: Saccoglossus kowalevskii; assembly: GCF_978046115.1. Classification (NCBI taxonomy): domain Eukaryota; kingdom Metazoa; phylum Hemichordata; class Enteropneusta; family Harrimaniidae; genus Saccoglossus; species Saccoglossus kowalevskii. The sequence goes on from NW_028188636.1 coordinate 22,813, forward strand.
GGGTACCGTTTAATTTCACTACCCTGGCTACGTGTTAAAATGGTTATGAATTCATTTTGGATAAGTACGTACATAACCGACCAATCTTGGACTTTATTTCAATATGTTGGTCAGGGTTCAGACCCTGTGTATTTTTCGGTGGGTACCGTTTAATTTCATTACCCTGGCTACGTGTTAAAATGGTTATGAATTCATTTTGGATAAGTACGTACATAACCGACCAATCTTGGACTTTATTTCAATATGTTGGTCAGGGTTCAGACCCTGTGTATTTTTCGGTGGGTACCGTTTAATTTCATTACCCTGGCTACGTGTTAAAATGGGTCTGAAGTCACTCTGGATAAGTACGTACGTAACCGACCAATCTTGGACTTTATTTCAATATGTTGGTCAGGGTTCTGACCCTGTGTATTTTTCGGTGGGTACCGTTTAATTTCATTACCCTGGCTACGTGTTAAAATGGTTATGAATTCACTCTGGATAAGTACGTACATAACCGACCAATCTTGGACTTTATTTCAATATGTTGGTCAGGGTTCTGACCCTGTGTATTTTTCGGTGGGTACCGTTTAATTTCATTACCCTGGCTACGTGTTAAAATGGTTATGAATTCACTCTGGATAAGTACGTACATAACCGACCAATCTTGGACTTTATTTCAATATGTTGGTCAGGGTTCAGACCCTGTGTATTTTTCGGTGGGTACCGTTTAATTTCATTACCCTGGCTACGTGTTAAAATGGTTATGAATTCATTTTGGATAAGTTACGTACATAACCGACCAATCTTGGACTTTATTTCAATATGTTGGTCAGGGTTCTGACCCTGTGTATTTTTCGGTGGGTACCGTTTAATTTCATTACCCTGGCTACGTGTTAAAATGGTTATGAATTCATTTTGGATAAGTTACGTACATAACCGACCAATCTTGGACTTTATTTTGCATGCAGGTAAGGTACACCTACAGACATAACTGTGGACATTCAGTTCTTTTTATTTAGATCATGGCAATTTTTTGGTCAGAGCGCCCTCTAGTTTTGTGGAGAATCATGTTCATTTGGAATGCTCTGATTGGATGGAAGTTCAAGCCTAGCAAGGTGTGATAGAATTGGCCTGTTATGTTCAGATTCAAATAAGCATGAACCACTAATTTGACAGGGAAGTGATACTTATAATGCAGCAAGCTGTTCTAATTGCTGTTGTGGTAGAGTTTTTCTATTTTCCTGTCAAATGCATTTATTGGTCCACTGAAAAATGAAAATAATGTTCCCTGTAACTTAGACTCTTATTGATCAAGGCATTTTAAAAATCATGGGTGTTAACTCCCCTCAAGTTATGACCCGTTGTCCCCTACAGAATAATGGTTGCATCTAATATTAAAATAAAGATGGCGGAGTATAGCGTTGATTCATCTCGTTCTACTCTGGATTACTTGGAGTCAATAAAGATCCTAGAAAGTTAGTATTTATATGCCTGTGTGTTTTTTGTTTGTTTGTTTTTTCACTGTCTTTGACTTTCCCAGTATGTTTGTTGCTGTTGACAACAATTCAGTCCTCTGCCAGGCTTCAGTCAATGTTTTTCTTCACTACCTACCCAACTCCTCGTCGGGCACTATGTAGCTGGTGTGGTATATTTATCACAGACAGTAGGGCAATTGTCACATTTAGTGCTCCAAGAAAATATTCTCTGTCCATGTGTATTTATATAAATAGATGCACTTTCTTTGGCTTGAATAACGATCACTGGCTTCGTACATACAGGTATACTGGTTTACCTGTTTCTAGTTGAAATATAGCCAATCTTATTAACCAAGACAGTTGGACATTTGCCACATGTCACAACACTCATTTCCAAGTGCCATAGCTTGAAACAAGTAGTCAAATCTGATATTGGCTGGAGCTTTAGTTTATATGGACATGGTAAATGGCAAACTAGATGGTCAGAAAGTAATAAAAATAATCACAGCTTTACTCCACCCACCCCACTATGAAGTAAAAGGCTGTTTATAAGGCCATGTATGATGGTTTCATTTTTCTTATGGAAAACAATTTTAATTAAAAACTTCTATGCTCCTGTACCCAACCGTGGGGGTTCATCACACTAAACAACAGGTGTCACTATTACTAAGATAAATGTACTTTTTTTTCATTAAAATTACTGAATGCTTATACATATGTACTAAAACGTTAGTTAACATTTAATATCAGGCAATGCATTGGTTCATTACCCTGGCTACGTGTTAAAATGGTTATGAATTCATTTTGGATAAGTACGTACGTAACCGACCAATCTTGGACTTTATTTCAATATGTTGGTCAGGGTTCTGACCCTGTGTATTTTTCGGTGGGTACCGTTTAATTTCATTACCCTGGCTACGTGTTAAAATGGGTCTGAAGTCACTCTGGATAAGTACGTACGTAACCGACCAATCTTGGACTTTAATTCAATGTGTTGGTCAGGGTTCTGACCCTGTGTATTTTTCGGTGGGTACCGTTTAATTTCACTACCCTGGCTACGTGTTAAAATGGTTATGAATTCATTTTGGATAAGTACGTACATAACCGACCAATCTTGGACTTTATTTCAATATGTTGGTCAGGGTTCAGACCCTGTGTATTTTTCGGTGGGTACCGTTTAATTTCATTACCCTGGCTACGTGTTAAAATGGTTATGAATTCATTTTGGATAAGTACGTACATAACCGACCAATCTTGGACTTTATTTCAATATGTTGGTCAGGGTTCAGACCCTGTGTATTTTTCGGTGGGTACCGTTTAATTTCATTACCCTGGCTACGTGTTAAAATGGGTCTGAAGTCACTCTGGATAAGTACGTACGTAACCGACCAATCTTGGACTTTATTTCAATATGTTGGTCAGGGTTCTGACCCTGTGTATTTTTCGGTGGGTACCGTTTAATTTCATTACCCTGGCTACGTGTTAAAATGGTTATGAATTCACTCTGGATAAGTACGTACATAACCGACCAATCTTGGACTTTATTTCAATATGTTGGTCAGGGTTCTGACCCTGTGTATTTTTCGGTGGGTACCGTTTAATTTCATTACCCTGGCTACGTGTTAAAATGGTTATGAATTCACTCTGGATAAGTACGTACATAACCGACCAATCTTGGACTTTATTTCAATATGTTGGTCAGGGTTCAGACCCTGTGTATTTTTCGGTGGGTACCGTTTAATTTCATTACCCTGGCTACGTGTTAAAATGGTTATGAATTCATTTTGGATAAGTTACGTACATAACCGACCAATCTTGGACTTTATTTCAATATGTTGGTCAGGGTTCTGACCCTGTGTATTTTTCGGTGGGTACCGTTTAATTTCATTACCCTGGCTACGTGTTAAAATGGTTATGAATTCATTTTGGATAAGTTACGTACATAACCGACCAATCTTGGACTTTATTTTGCATGCAGGTAAGGTACACCTACAGACATAACTGTGGACATTCAGTTCTTTTTATTTAGATCATGGCAATTTTTTGGTCAGAGCGCCCTCTAGTTTTGTGGAGAATCATGTTCATTTGGAATGCTCTGATTGGATGGAAGTTCAAGCCTAGCAAGGTGTGATAGAATTGGCCTGTTATGTTCAGATTCAAATAAGCATGAACCACTAATTTGACAGGGAAGTGATACTTATAATGCAGCAAGCTGTTCTAATTGCTGTTGTGGTAGAGTTTTTCTATTTTCCTGTCAAATGCATTTATTGGTCCACTGAAAAATGAAAATAATGTTCCCTGTAACTTAGACTCTTATTGATCAAGGCATTTTAAAAATCATGGGTGTTAACTCCCCTCAAGTTATGACCCGTTGTCCCCTACAGAATAATGGTTGCATCTAATATTAAAATAAAGATGGCGGAGTATAGCGTTGATTCATCTCGTTCTACTCTGGATTACTTGGAGTCAATAAAGATCCTAGAAAGTTAGTATTTATATGCCTGTGTGTTTTTTGTTTGTTTGTTTTTTCACTGTCTTTGACTTTCCCAGTATGTTTGTTGCTGTTGACAACAATTCAGTCCTCTGCCAGGCTTCAGTCAATGTTTTTCTTCACTACCTACCCAACTCCTCGTCGGGCACTATGTAGCTGGTGTGGTATATTTATCACAGACAGTAGGGCAATTGTCACATTTAGTGCTCCAAGAAAATATTCTCTGTCCATGTGTATTTATATAAATAGATGCACTTTCTTTGGCTTGAATAACGATCACTGGCTTCGTACATACAGGTATACTGGTTTACCTGTTTCTAGTTGAAATATAGCCAATCTTATTAACCAAGACAGTTGGACATTTGCCACATGTCACAACACTCATTTCCAAGTGCCATAGCTTGAAACAAGTAGTCAAATCTGATATTGGCTGGAGCTTTAGTTTATATGGACATGGTAAATGGCAAACTAGATGGTCAGAAAGTAATAAAAATAATCACAGCTTTACTCCACCCACCCCACTATGAAGTAAAAGGCTGTTTATAAGGCCATGTATGATGGTTTCATTTTTCTTATGGAAAACAATTTTAATTAAAAACTTCTATGCTCCTGTACCCAACCGTGGGGGTTCATCACACTAAACAACAGGTGTCACTATTACTAAGATAAATGTACTTTTTTTTCATTAAAATTACTGAATGCTTATACATATGTACTAAAACGTTAGTTAACATTTAATATCAGGCAATGCATTGGTTCATTACCCTGGCTACGTGTTAAAATGGTTATGAATTCATTTTGGATAAGTACGTACGTAACCGACCAATCTTGGACTTTATTTCAATATGTTGGTCAGGGTTCTGACCCTGTGTATTTTTCGGTGGGTACCGTTTAATTTCATTACCCTGGCTACGTGTTAAAATGGGTCTGAAGTCACTCTGGATAAGTACGTACGTAACCGACCAATCTTGGACTTTAATTCAATGTGTTGGTCAGGGTTCTGACCCTGTGTATTTTTCGGTGGGTACCGTTTAATTTCACTACCCTGGCTACGTGTTAAAATGGTTATGAATTCATTTTGGATAAGTACGTACATAACCGACCAATCTTGGACTTTATTTCAATATGTTGGTCAGGGTTCAGACCCTGTGTATTTTTCGGTGGGTACCGTTTAATTTCATTACCCTGGCTACGTGTTAAAATGGTTATGAATTCATTTTGGATAAGTACGTACATAACCGACCAATCTTGGACTTTATTTCAATATGTTGGTCAGGGTTCAGACCCTGTGTATTTTTCGGTGGGTACCGTTTAATTTCATTACCCTGGCTACGTGTTAAAATGGGTCTGAAGTCACTCTGGATAAGTACGTACGTAACCGACCAATCTTGGACTTTATTTCAATATGTTGGTCAGGGTTCTGACCCTGTGTATTTTTCGGTGGGTACCGTTTAATTTCATTACCCTGGCTACGTGTTAAAATGGTTATGAATTCACTCTGGATAAGTACGTACATAACCGACCAATCTTGGACTTTATTTCAATATGTTGGTCAGGGTTCTGACCCTGTGTATTTTTCGGTGGGTACCGTTTAATTTCATTACCCTGGCTACGTGTTAAAATGGTTATGAATTCACTCTGGATAAGTACGTACATAACCGACCAATCTTGGACTTTATTTCAATATGTTGGTCAGGGTTCAGACCCTGTGTATTTTTCGGTGGGTACCGTTTAATTTCATTACCCTGGCTACGTGTTAAAATGGTTATGAATTCATTTTGGATAAGTTACGTACATAACCGACCAATCTTGGACTTTATTTCAATATGTTGGTCAGGGTTCTGACCCTGTGTATTTTTCGGTGGGTACCGTTTAATTTCATTACCCTGGCTACGTGTTAAAATGGTTATGAATTCATTTTGGATAAGTACGTACATAACCGACCAATCTTGGACTTTATTTCAATATGTTGGTCAGGGTTCAGACCCTGTGTATTTTTCGGTGGGTACCGTTTAATTTCATTACCCTGGCTACGTGTTAAAATGGTTATGAATTCATTTTGGATAAGTACGTACATAACCGACCAATCTTGGACTTTATTTCAATATGTTGGTCAGGGTTCAGACCCTGTGTATTTTTCGGTGGGTACCGTTTAATTTCATTACCCTGGCTACGTGTTAAAATGGGTCTGAAGTCACTCTGGATAAGTACGTACATAACCGACCAATCTTGGACTTTATTTCAATATGTTGGTCAGGGTTCTGACCCTGTGTATTTTTCGGTGGGTACCGTTTAATTTCATTACCCTGGCTACGTGTTAAAATGGTTATGAATTCACTCTGGATAAGTACGTACATAACCGACCAATCTTGGACTTTATTTCAATATGTTGGTCAGGGTTCTGACCCTGTGTATTTTTCGGTGGGTACCGTTTAATTTCATTACCCTGGCTACGTGTTAAAATGGTTATGAATTCACTCTGGATAAGTACGTACATAACCGACCAATCTTGGACTTTATTTCAATATGTTGGTCAGGGTTCTGACCCTGTGTATTTTTCGGTGGGTACCGTTTAATTTCATTACCCTGGCTACGTGTTAAAATGGTTATGAATTCATTTTGGATAAGTACGTACATAACCGACCAATCTTGGACTTTATATTTCAATGTGTTGGTCAGGGTTCTGACCCTGTGTATTTTTCGGTGGGTACCGTTTAATTTCATTACCCTGGCTACGTGTTAAAATGGTTATGAATTCATTTTGGATAAGTACGTACATAACCGACCAATCTTGGACTTTATTTCAATATGTTGGTCAGGGTTCAGACCCTGTGTATTTTTCGGTGGGTACCGTTTAATTTCATTACCCTGGCTACGTGTTAAAATGGTTATGAATTCATTTTGGATAAGTACGTACATAACCGACCAATCTTGGACTTTATTTCAATATGTTGGTCAGGGTTCAGACCCTGTGTATTTTTCGGTGGGTACCGTTTAATTTCATTACCCTGGCTACGTGTTAAAATGGGTCTGAAGTCACTCTGGATAAGTACGTACGTAACCGACCAATCTTGGACTTTATTTCAATATGTTGGTCAGGGTTCTGACCCTGTGTATTTTTCGGTGGGTACCGTTTAATTTCATTACCCTGGCTACGTGTTAAAATGGTTATGAATTCATTTTGGATAAGTACGTACATAACCGACCAATCTTGGACTTTATATTTCAATGTGTTGGTCAGGGTTCTGACCCTGTGTATTTTTCGGTGGGTACTGTTTAATTTCATTACCCTGGCTACGTGTTAAAATGGTTATGAATTCACTCTGGATAAGTACGTACATAACCGACCAATCTTGGACTTTATTTCAATATGTTGGTCAGGGTTCAGACCCTGTGTATTTTTCGGTGGGTACCGTTTAATTTCATTACCCTGGCTACGTGTTAAAATGGTTATGAATTCATTTTGGATAAGTTACGTACATAACCGACCAATCTTGGACTTTATTTCAATATGTTGGTCAGGGTTCTGACCCTGTGTATTTTTCGGTGGGTACCGTTTAATTTCATTACCCTGGCTACGTGTTAAAATGGTTATGAATTCATTTTGGATAAGTTACGTACATAACCGACCAATCTTGGACTTTATTTTGCATGCAGGTAAGGTACACCTACAGACATAACTGTGGACATTCAGTTCTTTTTATTTAGATCATGGCAATTTTTTGGTCAGAGCGCCCTCTAGTTTTGTGGAGAATCATGTTCATTTGGAATGCTCTGATTGGATGGAAGTTCAAGCCTAGCAAGGTGTGATAGAATTGGCCTGTTATGTTCAGATTCAAATAAGCATGAACCACTAATTTGACAGGGAAGTGATACTTATAATGCAGCAAGCTGTTCTAATTGCTGTTGTGGTAGAGTTTTTCTATTTTCCTGTCAAATGCATTTATTGGTCCACTGAAAAATGAAAATAATGTTCCCTGTAACTTAGACTCTTATTGATCAAGGCATTTTAAAAATCATGGGTGTTAACTCCCCTCAAGTTATGACCCGTTGTCCCCTACAGAATAATGGTTGCATCTAATATTAAAATAAAGATGGCGGAGTATAGCGTTGATTCATCTCGTTCTACTCTGGATTACTTGGAGTCAATAAAGATCCTAGAAAGTTAGTATTTATATGCCTGTGTGTTTTTTGTTTGTTTGTTTTTTCACTGTCTTTGACTTTCCCAGTATGTTTGTTGCTGTTGACAACAATTCAGTCCTCTGCCAGGCTTCAGTCAATGTTTTTCTTCACTACCTACCCAACTCCTCGTCGGGCACTATGTAGCTGGTGTGGTATATTTATCACAGACAGTAGGGCAATTGTCACATTTAGTGCTCCAAGAAAATATTCTCTGTCCATGTGTATTTATATAAATAGATGCACTTTCTTTGGCTTGAATAACGATCACTGGCTTCGTACATACAGGTATACTGGTTTACCTGTTTCTAGTTGAAATATAGCCAATCTTATTAACCAAGACAGTTGGACATTTGCCACATGTCACAACACTCATTTCCAAGTGCCATAGCTTGAAACAAGTAGTCAAATCTGATATTGGCTGGAGCTTTAGTTTATATGGACATGGTAAATGGCAAACTAGATGGTCAGAAAGTAATAAAAATAATCACAGCTTTACTCCACCCACCCCACTATGAAGTAAAAGGCTGTTTATAAGGCCATGTATGATGGTTTCATTTTTCTTATGGAAAACAATTTTAATTAAAAACTTCTATGCTCCTGTACCCAACCGTGGGGGTTCATCACACTAAACAACAGGTGTCACTATTACTAAGATAAATGTACTTTTTTTTCATTAAAATTACTGAATGCTTATACATATGTACTAAAACGTTAGTTAACATTTAATATCAGGCAATGCATTGGTTCATTACCCTGGCTACGTGTTAAAATGGTTATGAATTCATTTTGGATAAGTACGTACGTAACCGACCAATCTTGGACTTTATTTCAATATGTTGGTCAGGGTTCTGACCCTGTGTATTTTTCGGTGGGTACCGTTTAATTTCATTACCCTGGCTACGTGTTAAAATGGGTCTGAAGTCACTCTGGATAAGTACGTACGTAACCGACCAATCTTGGACTTTAATTCAATGTGTTGGTCAGGGTTCTGACCCTGTGTATTTTTCGGTGGGTACCGTTTAATTTCACTACCCTGGCTACGTGTTAAAATGGTTATGAATTCATTTTGGATAAGTACGTACATAACCGACCAATCTTGGACTTTATTTCAATATGTTGGTCAGGGTTCAGACCCTGTGTATTTTTCGGTGGGTACCGTTTAATTTCATTACCCTGGCTACGTGTTAAAATGGTTATGAATTCATTTTGGATAAGTACGTACATAACCGACCAATCTTGGACTTTATTTCAATATGTTGGTCAGGGTTCAGACCCTGTGTATTTTTCGGTGGGTACCGTTTAATTTCATTACCCTGGCTACGTGTTAAAATGGGTCTGAAGTCACTCTGGATAAGTACGTACGTAACCGACCAATCTTGGACTTTATTTCAATATGTTGGTCAGGGTTCTGACCCTGTGTATTTTTCGGTGGGTACCGTTTAATTTCATTACCCTGGCTACGTGTTAAAATGGTTATGAATTCACTCTGGATAAGTACGTACATAACCGACCAATCTTGGACTTTATTTCAATATGTTGGTCAGGGTTCTGACCCTGTGTATTTTTCGGTGGGTACCGTTTAATTTCATTACCCTGGCTACGTGTTAAAATGGTTATGAATTCACTCTGGATAAGTACGTACATAACCGACCAATCTTGGACTTTATTTCAATATGTTGGTCAGGGTTCAGACCCTGTGTATTTTTCGGTGGGTACCGTTTAATTTCATTACCCTGGCTACGTGTTAAAATGGTTATGAATTCATTTTGGATAAGTTACGTACATAACCGACCAATCTTGGACTTTATTTCAATATGTTGGTCAGGGTTCTGACCCTGTGTATTTTTCGGTGGGTACCGTTTAATTTCATTACCCTGGCTACGTGTTAAAATGGTTATGAATTCATTTTGGATAAGTACGTACATAACCGACCAATCTTGGACTTTATTTCAATATGTTGGTCAGGGTTCAGACCCTGTGTATTTTTCGGTGGGTACCGTTTAATTTCATTACCCTGGCTACGTGTTAAAATGGTTATGAATTCATTTTGGATAAGTACGTACATAACCGACCAATCTTGGACTTTATTTCAATATGTTGGTCAGGGTTCAGACCCTGTGTATTTTTCGGTGGGTACCGTTTAATTTCATTACCCTGGCTACGTGTTAAAATGGGTCTGAAGTCACTCTGGATAAGTACGTACATAACCGACCAATCTTGGACTTTATTTCAATATGTTGGTCAGGGTTCTGACCCTGTGTATTTTTCGGTGGGTACCGTTTAATTTCATTACCCTGGCTACGTGTTAAAATGGTTATGAATTCACTCTGGATAAGTACGTACATAACCGACCAATCTTGGACTTTATTTCAATATGTTGGTCAGGGTTCTGACCCTGTGTATTTTTCGGTGGGTACCGTTTAATTTCATTACCCTGGCTACGTGTTAAAATGGTTATGAATTCACTCTGGATAAGTACGTACATAACCGACCAATCTTGGACTTTATTTCAATATGTTGGTCAGGGTTCTGACCCTGTGTATTTTTCGGTGGGTACCGTTTAATTTCATTACCCTGGCTACGTGTTAAAATGGTTATGAATTCATTTTGGATAAGTACGTACATAACCGACCAATCTTGGACTTTATATTTCAATGTGTTGGTCAGGGTTCTGACCCTGTGTATTTTTCGGTGGGTACCGTTTAATTTCATTACCCTGGCTACGTGTTAAAATGGTTATGAATTCATTTTGGATAAGTACGTACATAACCGACCAATCTTGGACTTTATTTCAATATGTTGGTCAGGGTTCAGACCCTGTGTATTTTTCGGTGGGTACCGTTTAATTTCATTACCCTGGCTACGTGTTAAAATGGTTATGAATTCATTTTGGATAAGTACGTACATAACCGACCAATCTTGGACTTTATTTCAATATGTTGGTCAGGGTTCAGACCCTGTGTATTTTTCGGTGGGTACCGTTTAATTTCATTACCCTGGCTACGTGTTAAAATGGGTCTGAAGTCACTCTGGATAAGTACGTACGTAACCGACCAATCTTGGACTTTATTTCAATATGTTGGTCAGGGTTCTGACCCTGTGTATTTTTCGGTGGGTACCGTTTAATTTCATTACCCTGGCTACGTGTTAAAATGGTTATGAATTCATTTTGGATAAGTACGTACATAACCGACCAATCTTGGACTTTATATTTCAATGTGTTGGTCAGGGTTCTGACCCTGTGTATTTTTCGGTGGGTACTGTTTAATTTCATTACCCTGGCTACGTGTTAAAATGGTTATGAATTCACTCTGGATAAGTACGTACATAACCGACCAATCTTGGACTTTATTTCAATATGTTGGTCAGGGTTCAGACCCTGTGTATTTTTCGGTGGGTACCGTTTAATTTCATTACCCTGGCTACGTGTTAAAATGGTTATGAATTCATTTTGGATAAGTTACGTACATAACCGACCAATCTTGGACTTTATTTTGCATGCAGGTAAGGTACACCTACAGACATAACTGTGGACATTCAGTTCTTTTTATTTAGATCATGGCAATTTTTTGGTCAGAGCGCCCTCTAGTTTTGTGGAGAATCATGTTCATTTGGAATGCTCTGATTGGATGGAAGTTCAAGCCTAGCAAGGTGTGATAGAATTGGCCTGTTATGTTCAGATTCAAATAAGCATGAACCACTAATTTGACAGGGAAGTGATACTTATAATGCAGCAAGCTGTTCTAATTGCTGTTGTGGTAGAGTTTTTCTATTTTCCTGTCAAATGCATTTATTGGTCCACTGAAAAATGAAAATAATGTTCCCTGTAACTTAGACTCTTATTGATCAAGGCATTTTAAAAATCATGGGTGTTAACTCCCCTCAAGTTATGACCCGTTGTCCCCTACAGAATAATGGTTGCATCTAATATTAAAATAAAGATGGCGGAGTATAGCGTTGATTCATCTCGTTCTACTCTGGATTACTTGGAGTCAATAAAGATCCTAGAAAGTTAGTATTTATATGCCTGTGTGTTTTTTGTTTGTTTGTTTTTTCACTGTCTTTGACTTTCCCAGTATGTTTGTTGCTGTTGACAACAATTCAGTCCTCTGCCAGGCTTCAGTCAATGTTTTTCTTCACTACCTACCCAACTCCTCGTCGGGCACTATGTAGCTGGTGTGGTATATTTATCACAGACAGTAGGGCAATTGTCACATTTAGTGCTCCAAGAAAATATTCTCTGTCCATGTGTATTTATATAAATAGATGCACTTTCTTTGGCTTGAATAACGATCACTGGCTTCGTACATACAGGTATACTGGTTTACCTGTTTCTAGTTGAAATATAGCCAATCTTATTAACCAAGACAGTTGGACATTTGCCACATGTCACAACACTCATTTCCAAGTGCCATAGCTTGAAACAAGTAGTCAAATCTGATATTGGCTGGAGCTTTAGTTTATATGGACATGGTAAATGGCAAACTAGATGGTCAGAAAGTAATAAAAATAATCACAGCTTTACTCCACCCACCCCACTATGAAGTAAAAGGCTGTTTATAAGGCCATGTATGATGGTTTCATTTTTCTTATGGAAAACAATTTTAATTAAAAACTTCTATGCTCCTGTACCCAACCGTGGGGGTTCATCACACTAAACAACAGGTGTCACTATTACTAAGATAAATGTACTTTTTTTTCATTAAAATTACTGAATGCTTATACATATGTACTAAAACGTTAGTTAACATTTAATATCAGGCAATGCATTGGTTCATTACCCTGGCTACGTGTTAAAATGGTTATGAATTCATTTTGGATAAGTACGTACGTAACCGACCAATCTTGGACTTTATTTCAATATGTTGGTCAGGGTTCTGACCCTGTGTATTTTTCGGTGGGTACCGTTTAATTTCATTACCCTGGCTACGTGTTAAAATGGGTCTGAAGTCACTCTGGATAAGTACGTACGTAACCGACCAATCTTGGACTTTAATTCAATGTGTTGGTCAGGGTTCTGACCCTGTGTATTTTTCGGTGGGTACCGTTTAATTTCACTACCCTGGCTACGTGTTAAAATGGTTATGAATTCATTTTGGATAAGTACGTACATAACCGACCAATCTTGGACTTTATTTCAATATGTTGGTCAGGGTTCAGACCCTGTGTATTTTTCGGTGGGTACCGTTTAATTTCATTACCCTGGCTACGTGTTAAAATGGTTATGAATTCATTTTGGATAAGTACGTACATAACCGACCAATCTTGGACTTTATTTCAATATGTTGGTCAGGGTTCAGACCCTGTGTATTTTTCGGTGGGTACCGTTTAATTTCATTACCCTGGCTACGTGTTAAAATGGGTCTGAAGTCACTCTGGATAAGTACGTACGTAACCGACCAATCTTGGACTTTATTTCAATATGTTGGTCAGGGTTCTGACCCTGTGTATTTTTCGGTGGGTACCGTTTAATTTCATTACCCTGGCTACGTGTTAAAATGGTTATGAATTCACTCTGGATAAGTACGTACATAACCGACCAATCTTGGACTTTATTTCAATATGTTGGTCAGGGTTCTGACCCTGTGTATTTTTCGGTGGGTACCGTTTAATTTCATTACCCTGGCTACGTGTTAAAATGGTTATGAATTCACTCTGGATAAGTACGTACATAACCGACCAATCTTGGACTTTATTTCAATATGTTGGTCAGGGTTCAGACCCTGTGTATTTTTCGGTGGGTACCGTTTAATTTCATTACCCTGGCTACGTGTTAAAATGGTTATGAATTCATTTTGGATAAGTTACGTACATAACCGACCAATCTTGGACTTTATTTCAATATGTTGGTCAGGGTTCTGACCCTGTGTATTTTTCGGTGGGTACCGTTTAATTTCATTACCCTGGCTACGTGTTAAAATGGTTATGAATTCATTTTGGATAAGTACGTACATAACCGACCAATCTTGGACTTTATTTCAATATGTTGGTCAGGGTTCAGACCCTGTGTATTTTTCGGTGGGTACCGTTTAATTTCATTACCCTGGCTACGTGTTAAAATGGTTATGAATTCATTTTGGATAAGTTACGTACATAACCGACCAATCTTGGACTTTATTTCAATATGTTGGTCAGGGTTCTGACCCTGTGTATTTTTCGGTGGGTACCGTTTAATTTCATTACCCTGGCTACGTGTTAAAATGGTTATGAATTCATTTTGGATAAGTTACGTACATAACCGACCAATCTTGGACTTTATTTTGCATGCAGGTAAGGTACACCTACAGACATAACTGTGGACATTCAGTTCTTTTTATTTAGATCATGGCAATTTTTTGGTCAGAGCGCCCTCTAGTTTTGTGGAGAATCATGTTCATTTGGAATGCTCTGATTGGATGGAAGTTCAAGCCTAGCAAGGTGTGATAGAATTGGCCTGTTATGTTCAGATTCAAATAAGCATGAACCACTAATTTGACAGGGAAGTGATACTTATAATGCAGCAAGCTGTTCTAATTGCTGTTGTGGTAGAGTTTTTCTATTTTCCTGTCAAATGCATTTATTGGTCCACTGAAAAATGAAAATAATGTTCCCTGTAACTTAGACTCTTATTGATCAAGGCATTTTAAAAATCATGGGTGTTAACTCCCCTCAAGTTATGACCCGTTGTCCCCTACAGAATAATGGTTGCATCTAATATTAAAATAAAGATGGCGGAGTATAGCGTTGATTCATCTCGTTCTACTCTGGATTACTTGGAGTCAATAAAGATCCTAGAAAGTTAGTATTTATATGCCTGTGTGTTTTTTGTTTGTTTGTTTTTTCACTGTCTTTGACTTTCCCAGTATGTTTGTTGCTGTTGACAACAATTCAGTCCTCTGCCAGGCTTCAGTCAATGTTTTTCTTCACTACCTACCCAACTCCTCGTCGGGCACTATGTAGCTGGTGTGGTATATTTATCACAGACAGTAGGGCAATTGTCACATTTAGTGCTCCAAGAAAATATTCTCTGTCCATGTGTATTTATATAAATAGATGCACTTTCTTTGGCTTGAATAACGATCACTGGCTTCGTACATACAGGTATACTGGTTTACCTGTTTCTAGTTGAAATATAGCCAATCTTATTAACCAAGACAGTTGGACATTTGCCACATGTCACAACACTCATTTCCAAGTGCCATAGCTTGAAACAAGTAGTCAAATCTGATATTGGCTGGAGCTTTAGTTTATATGGACATGGTAAATGGCAAACTAGATGGTCAGAAAGTAATAAAAATAATCACAGCTTTACTCCACCCACCCCACTATGAAGTAAAAGGCTGTTTATAAGGCCATGTATGATGGTTTCATTTTTCTTATGGAAAACAATTTTAATTAAAAACTTCTATGCTCCTGTACCCAACCGTGGGGGTTCATCACACTAAACAACAGGTGTCACTATTACTAAGATAAATGTACTTTTTTTTCATTAAAATTACTGAATGCTTATACATATGTACTAAAACGTTAGTTAACATTTAATATCAGGCAATGCATTGGTTCATTACCCTGGCTACGTGTTAAAATGGTTATGAATTCATTTTGGATAAGTACGTACGTAACCGACCAATCTTGGACTTTATTTCAATATGTTGGTCAGGGTTCTGACCCTGTGTATTTTTCGGTGGGTACCGTTTAATTTCATTACCCTGGCTACGTGTTAAAATGGGTCTGAAGTCACTCTGGATAAGTACGTACGTAACCGACCAATCTTGGACTTTAATTCAATGTGTTGGTCAGGGTTCTGACCCTGTGTATTTTTCGGTGGGTACCGTTTAATTTCACTACCCTGGCTACGTGTTAAAATGGTTATGAATTCATTTTGGATAAGTACGTACATAACCGACCAATCTTGGACTTTATTTCAATATGTTGGTCAGGGTTCAGACCCTGTGTATTTTTCGGTGGGTACCGTTTAATTTCATTACCCTGGCTACGTGTTAAAATGGTTATGAATTCATTTTGGATAAGTACGTACATAACCGACCAATCTTGGACTTTATTTCAATATGTTGGTCAGGGTTCAGACCCTGTGTATTTTTCGGTGGGTACCGTTTAATTTCATTACCCTGGCTACGTGTTAAAATGGGTCTGAAGTCACTCTGGATAAGTACGTACGTAACCGACCAATCTTGGACTTTATTTCAATATGTTGGTCAGGGTTCTGACCCTGTGTATTTTTCGGTGGGTACCGTTTAATTTCATTACCCTGGCTACGTGTTAAAATGGTTATGAATTCACTCTGGATAAGTACGTACATAACCGACCAATCTTGGACTTTATTTCAATATGTTGGTCAGGGTTCTGACCCTGTGTATTTTTCGGTGGGTACCGTTTAATTTCATTACCCTGGCTACGTGTTAAAATGGTTATGAATTCACTCTGGATAAGTACGTACATAACCGACCAATCTTGGACTTTATTTCAATATGTTGGTCAGGGTTCAGACCCTGTGTATTTTTCGGTGGGTACCGTTTAATTTCATTACCCTGGCTACGTGTTAAAATGGTTATGAATTCATTTTGGATAAGTTACGTACATAACCGACCAATCTTGGACTTTATTTCAATATGTTGGTCAGGGTTCTGACCCTGTGTATTTTTCGGTGGGTACCGTTTAATTTCATTACCCTGGCTACGTGTTAAAATGGTTATGAATTCATTTTGGATAAGTTACGTACATAACCGACCAATCTTGGACTTTATTTTGCATGCAGGTAAGGTACACCTACAGACATAACTGTGGACATTCAGTTCTTTTTATTTAGATCATGGCAATTTTTTGGTCAGAGCGCCCTCTAGTTTTGTGGAGAATCATGTTCATTTGGAATGCTCTGATTGGATGGAAGTTCAAGCCTAGCAAGGTGTGATAGAATTGGCCTGTTATGTTCAGATTCAAATAAGCATGAACCACTAATTTGACAGGGAAGTGATACTTATAATGCAGCAAGCTGTTCTAATTGCTGTTGTGGTAGAGTTTTTCTATTTTCCTGTCAAATGCATTTATTGGTCCACTGAAAAATGAAAATAATGTTCCCTGTAACTTAGACTCTTATTGATCAAGGCATTTTAAAAATCATGGGTGTTAACTCCCCTCAAGTTATGACCCGTTGTCCCCTACAGAATAATGGTTGCATCTAATATTAAAATAAAGATGGCGGAGTATAGCGTTGATTCATCTCGTTCTACTCTGGATTACTTGGAGTCAATAAAGATCCTAGAAAGTTAGTATTTATATGCCTGTGTGTTTTTTGTTTGTTTGTTTTTTCACTGTCTTTGACTTTCCCAGTATGTTTGTTGCTGTTGACAACAATTCAGTCCTCTGCCAGGCTTCAGTCAATGTTTTTCTTCACTACCTACCCAACTCCTCGTCGGGCACTATGTAGCTGGTGTGGTATATTTATCACAGACAGTAGGGCAATTGTCACATTTAGTGCTCCAAGAAAATATTCTCTGTCCATGTGTATTTATATAAATAGATGCACTTTCTTTGGCTTGAATAACGATCACTGGCTTCGTACATACAGGTATACTGGTTTACCTGTTTCTAGTTGAAATATAGCCAATCTTATTAACCAAGACAGTTGGACATTTGCCACATGTCACAACACTCATTTCCAAGTGCCATAGCTTGAAACAAGTAGTCAAATCTGATATTGGCTGGAGCTTTAGTTTATATGGACATGGTAAATGGCAAACTAGATGGTCAGAAAGTAATAAAAATAATCACAGCTTTACTCCACCCACCCCACTATGAAGTAAAAGGCTGTTTATAAGGCCATGTATGATGGTTTCATTTTTCTTATGGAAAACAATTTTAATTAAAAACTTCTATGCTCCTGTACCCAACCGTGGGGGTTCATCACACTAAACAACAGGTGTCACTATTACTAAGATAAATGTACTTTTTTTTCATTAAAATTACTGAATGCTTATACATATGTACTAAAACGTTAGTTAACATTTAATATCAGGCAATGCATTGGTTCATTACCCTGGCTACGTGTTAAAATGGTTATGAATTCATTTTGGATAAGTACGTACGTAACCGACCAATCTTGGACTTTATTTCAATATGTTGGTCAGGGTTCTGACCCTGTGTATTTTTCGGTGGGTACCGTTTAATTTCATTACCCTGGCTACGTGTTAAAATGGGTCTGAAGTCACTCTGGATAAGTACGTACGTAACCGACCAATCTTGGACTTTAATTCAATGTGTTGGTCAGGGTTCTGACCCTGTGTATTTTTCGGTGGGTACCGTTTAATTTCACTACCCTGGCTACGTGTTAAAATGGTTATGAATTCATTTTGGATAAGTACGTACATAACCGACCAATCTTGGACTTTATTTCAATATGTTGGTCAGGGTTCAGACCCTGTGTATTTTTCGGTGGGTACCGTTTAATTTCATTACCCTGGCTACGTGTTAAAATGGTTATGAATTCATTTTGGATAAGTACGTACATAACCGACCAATCTTGGACTTTATTTCAATATGTTGGTCAGGGTTCAGACCCTGTGTATTTTTCGGTGGGTACCGTTTAATTTCATTACCCTGGCTACGTGTTAAAATGGGTCTGAAGTCACTCTGGATAAGTACGTACGTAACCGACCAATCTTGGACTTTATTTCAATATGTTGGTCAGGGTTCTGACCCTGTGTATTTTTCGGTGGGTACCGTTTAATTTCATTACCCTGGCTACGTGTTAAAATGGTTATGAATTCATTTTGGATAAGTTACGTACATAACCGACCAATCTTGGACTTTATTTTGCATGCAGGTAAGGTACACCTACAGACATAACTGTGGACATTCAGTTCTTTTTATTTAGATCATGGCAATTTTTTGGTCAGAGCGCCCTCTAGTTTTGTGGAGAATCATGTTCATTTGGAATGCTCTGATTGGATGGAAGTTCAAGCCTAGCAAGGTGTGATAGAATTGGCCTGTTATGTTCAGATTCAAATAAGCATGAACCACTAATTTGACAGGGAAGTGATACTTATAATGCAGCAAGCTGTTCTAATTGCTGTTGTGGTAGAGTTTTTCTATTTTCCTGTCAAATGCATTTATTGGTCCACTGAAAAATGAAAATAATGTTCCCTGTAACTTAGACTCTTATTGATCAAGGCATTTTAAAAATCATGGGTGTTAACTCCCCTCAAGTTATGACCCGTTGTCCCCTACAGAATAATGGTTGCATCTAATATTAAAATAAAGATGGCGGAGTATAGCGTTGATTCATCTCGTTCTACTCTGGATTACTTGGAGTCAATAAAGATCCTAGAAAGTTAGTATTTATATGCCTGTGTGTTTTTTGTTTGTTTGTTTTTTCACTGTCTTTGACTTTCCCAGTATGTTTGTTGCTGTTGACAACAATTCAGTCCTCTGCCAGGCTTCAGTCAATGTTTTTCTTCACTACCTACCCAACTCCTCGTCGGGCACTATGTAGCTGGTGTGGTATATTTATCACAGACAGTAGGGCAATTGTCACATTTAGTGCTCCAAGAAAATATTCTCTGTCCATGTGTATTTATATAAATAGATGCAGTTTCTTTGGCTTGAATAACGATCACTGGCTTCGTACATACAGGTATACTGGTTTACCTGTTTCTAGTTGAAATATAGCCAATCTTATTAACCAAGACAGTTGGACATTTGCCACATGTCACAACACTCATTTCCAAGTGCCATAGCTTGAAACAAGTAGTCAAATCTGATATTGGCTGGAGCTTTAGTTTATATGGACATGGTAAATGGCAAACTAGATGGTCAGAAAGTAATAAAAATAATCACAGCTTTACTCCACCCACCCCACTATGAAGTAAAAGGCTGTTTATAAGGCCATGTATGATGGTTTCATTTTTCTTATGGAAAACAATTTTAATTAAAAACTTCTATGCTCCTGTACCCAACCGTGGGGGTTCATCACACTAAACAACAGGTGTCACTATTACTAAGATAAATGTACTTTTTTTTCATTAAAATTACTGAATGCTTATACATATGTACTAAAACGTTAGTTAACATTTAATATCAGGCAATGCATTGGTTCATTACCCTGGCTACGTGTTAAAATGGTTATGAATTCATTTTGGATAAGTACGTACGTAACCGACCAATCTTGGACTTTATTTCAATATGTTGGTCAGGGTTCTGACCCTGTGTATTTTTCGGTGGGTACCGTTTAATTTCATTACCCTGGCTACGTGTTAAAATGGGTCTGAAGTCACTCTGGATAAGTACGTACGTAACCGACCAATCTTGGACTTTAATTCAATGTGTTGGTCAGGGTTCTGACCCTGTGTATTTTTCGGTGGGTACCGTTTAATTTCACTACCCTGGCTACGTGTTAAAATGGTTATGAATTCATTTTGGATAAGTACGTACATAACCGACCAATCTTGGACTTTATTTCAATATGTTGGTCAGGGTTCAGACCCTGTGTATTTTTCGGTGGGTACCGTTTAATTTCATTACCCTGGCTACGTGTTAAAATGGGTCTGAAGTCACTCTGGATAAGTACGTACGTAACCGACCAATCTTGGACTTTATTTCAATATGTTGGTCAGGGTTCTGACCCTGTGTATTTTTCGGTGGGTACCGTTTAATTTCATTACCCTGGCTACGTGTTAAAATGGTTATGAATTCACTCTGGATAAGTACGTACATAACCGACCAATCTTGGACTTTATTTCAATATGTTGGTCAGGGTTCAGACCCTGTGTATTTTTCGGTGGGTACCGTTTAATTTCATTACCCTGGCTACGTGTTAAAATGGTTATGAATTCATTTTGGATGAGTACGTACATAACCGACCAATCTTGGACTTTATTTTGCATGCAGGTAAGGTACACCTACAGACATAACTGTGGACATTATGCTTATACATATGTACTAAAACGTTAGTTAACATTTAATATCAGGCAATGCATTGGTTCATTACCCTGGCTACGTGTTAAAATGGTTATGAATTCATTTTGGATAAGTACGTACGTAACCGACCAATCTTGGACTTTATTTCAATATGTTGGTCAGGGTTCTGACCCTGTGTATTTTTCGGTGGGTACCGTTTAATTTCATTACCCTGGCTACGTGTTAAAATGGGTCTGAAGTCACTCTGGATAAGTACGTACGTAACCGACCAATCTTGGACTTTAATTCAATGTGTTGGTCAGGGTTCTGACCCTGTGTATTTTTCGGTGGGTACCGTTTAATTTCACTACCCTGGCTACGTGTTAAAATGGTTATGAATTCATTTTGGATAAGTACGTACATAACCGACCAATCTTGGACTTTATTTCAATATGTTGGTCAGGGTTCAGACCCTGTGTATTTTTCGGTGGGTACCGTTTAATTTCATTACCCTGGCTACGTGTTAAAATGGTTATGAATTCATTTTGGATAAGTACGTACATAACCGACCAATCTTGGACTTTATTTCAATATGTTGGTCAGGGTTCAGACCCTGTGTATTTTTCGGTGGGTACCGTTTAATTTCATTACCCTGGCTACGTGTTAAAATGGGTCTGAAGTCACTCTGGATAAGTACGTACATAACCGACCAATCTTGGACTTTATTTCAATATGTTGGTCAGGGTTCTGACCCTGTGTATTTTTCGGTGGGTACCGTTTAATTTCATTACCCTGGCTACGTGTTAAAATGGTTATGAATTCACTCTGGATAAGTACGTACATAACCGACCAATCTTGGACTTTATTTCAATATGTTGGTCAGGGTTCTGACCCTGTGTATTTTTCGGTGGGTACCGTTTAATTTCATTACCCTGGCTACGTGTTAAAATGGTTATGAATTCACTCTGGATAAGTACGTACATAACCGACCAATCTTGGACTTTATTTCAATATGTTGGTCAGGGTTCTGACCCTGTGTATTTTTCGGTGGGTACCGTTTAATTTCATTACCCTGGCTACGTGTTAAAATGGTTATGAATTCATTTTGGATAAGTACGTACATAACCGACCAATCTTGGACTTTATATTTCAATGTGTTGGTCAGGGTTCTGACCCTGTGTATTTTTCGGTGGGTACCGTTTAATTTCATTACCCTGGCTACGTGTTAAAATGGTTATGAATTCATTTTGGATAAGTACGTACATAACCGACCAATCTTGGACTTTATTTCAATATGTTGGTCAGGGTTCTGACCCTGTGTATTTTTCGGTGGGTACCGTTTAATTTCATTACCCTGGCTACGTGTTAAAATGGTTATGAATTCATTTTGGATAAGTACGTACATAACCGACCAATCTTGGACTTTATTTCAATGTGTTGGTCAGGGTTCTGACCCTGTGTATTTTTCGGTGGGTACCGTTTAATTTCATTACCCTGGCTACGTGTTAAAATGGTTATGAATTCACTCTGGATAAGTACGTACATAACCGACCAATCTTGGACTTTATTTCAATATGTTGGTCAGGGTTCAGACCCTGTGTATTTTTCGGTGGGTACCGTTTAATTTCATTACCCTGGCTACGTGTTAAAATGGTTATGAATTCATTTTGGATAAGTTACGTACATAACCGACCAATCTTGGACTTTATTTTGCATGCAGGTAAGGTACACCTACAGACATAACTGTGGACATTCAGTTCTTTTTATTTAGATCATGGCAATTTTTTGGTCAGAGCGCCCTCTAGTTTTGTGGAGAATCATGTTCATTTGGAATGCTCTGATTGGATGGAAGTTCAAGCCTAGCAAGGTGTGATAGAATTGGCCTGTTATGTTCAGATTCAAATAAGCATGAACCACTAATTTGACAGGGAAGTGATACTTATAATGCAGCAAGCTGTTCTAATTGCTGTTGTGGTAGAGTTTTTCTATTTTCCTGTCAAATGCATTTATTGGTCCACTGAAAAATGAAAATAATGTTCCCTGTAACTTAGACTCTTATTGATCAAGGCATTTTAAAAATCATGGGTGTTAACTCCCCTCAAGTTATGACCCGTTGTCCCCTACAGAATAATGGTTGCATCTAATATTAAAATAAAGATGGCGGAGTATAGCGTTGATTCATCTCGTTCTACTCTGGATTACTTGGAGTCAATAAAGATCCTAGAAAGTTAGTATTTATATGCCTGTGTGTTTTTTGTTTGTTTGTTTTTTCACTGTCTTTGACTTTCCCAGTATGTTTGTTGCTGTTGACAACAATTCAGTCCTCTGCCAGGCTTCAGTCAATGTTTTTCTTCACTACCTACCCAACTCCTCGTCGGGCACTATGTAGCTGGTGTGGTATATTTATCACAGACAGTAGGGCAATTGTCACATTTAGTGCTCCAAGAAAATATTCTCTGTCCATGTGTATTTATATAAATAGATGCACTTTCTTTGGCTTGAATAACGATCACTGGCTTCGTACATACAGGTATACTGGTTTACCTGTTTCTAGTTGAAATATAGCCAATCTTATTAACCAAGACAGTTGGACATTTGCCACATGTCACAACACTCATTTCCAAGTGCCATAGCTTGAAACAAGTAGTCAAATCTGATATTGGCTGGAGCTTTAGTTTATATGGACATGGTAAATGGCAAACTAGATGGTCAGAAAGTAATAAAAATAATCACAGCTTTACTCCACCCACCCCACTATGAAGTAAAAGGCTGTTTATAAGGCCATGTATGATGGTTTCATTTTTCTTATGGAAAACAATTTTAATTAAAAACTTCTATGCTCCTGTACCCAACCGTGGGGGTTCATCACACTAAACAACAGGTGTCACTATTACTAAGATAAATGTACTTTTTTTTCATTAAAATTACTGAATGCTTATACATATGTACTAAAACGTTAGTTAACATTTAATATCAGGCAATGCATTGGTTCATTACCCTGGCTACGTGTTAAAATGGTTATGAATTCATTTTGGATAAGTACGTACGTAACCGACCAATCTTGGACTTTATTTCAATATGTTGGTCAGGGTTCTGACCCTGTGTATTTTTCGGTGGGTACCGTTTAATTTCATTACCCTGGCTACGTGTTAAAATGGGTCTGAAGTCACTCTGGATAAGTACGTACGTAACCGACCAATCTTGGACTTTAATTCAATGTGTTGGTCAGGGTTCTGACCCTGTGTATTTTTCGGTGGGTACCGTTTAATTTCACTACCCTGGCTACGTGTTAAAATGGTTATGAATTCATTTTGGATAAGTACGTACATAACCGACCAATCTTGGACTTTATTTCAATATGTTGGTCAGGGTTCAGACCCTGTGTATTTTTCGGTGGGTACCGTTTAATTTCATTACCCTGGCTACGTGTTAAAATGGTTATGAATTCATTTTGGATAAGTACGTACATAACCGACCAATCTTGGACTTTATTTCAATATGTTGGTCAGGGTTCAGACCCTGTGTATTTTTCGGTGGGTACCGTTTAATTTCATTACCCTGGCTACGTGTTAAAATGGGTCTGAAGTCACTCTGGATAAGTACGTACGTAACCGACCAATCTTGGACTTTATTTCAATATGTTGGTCAGGGTTCTGACCCTGTGTATTTTTCGGTGGGTACCGTTTAATTTCATTACCCTGGCTACGTGTTAAAATGGTTATGAATTCACTCTGGATAAGTACGTACATAACCGACCAATCTTGGACTTTATTTCAATATGTTGGTCAGGGTTCTGACCCTGTGTATTTTTCGGTGGGTACCGTTTAATTTCATTACCCTGGCTACGTGTTAAAATGGTTATGAATTCACTCTGGATAAGTACGTACATAACCGACCAATCTTGGACTTTATTTCAATATGTTGGTCAGGGTTCAGACCCTGTGTATTTTTCGGTGGGTACCGTTTAATTTCATTACCCTGGCTACGTGTTAAAATGGTTATGAATTCATTTTGGATAAGTTACGTACATAACCGACCAATCTTGGACTTTATTTCAATATGTTGGTCAGGGTTCTGACCCTGTGTATTTTTCGGTGGGTACCGTTTAATTTCATTACCCTGGCTACGTGTTAAAATGGTTATGAATTCATTTTGGATAAGTTACGTACATAACCGACCAATCTTGGACTTTATTTTGCATGCAGGTAAGGTACACCTACAGACATAACTGTGGACATTCAGTTCTTTTTATTTAGATCATGGCAATTTTTTGGTCAGAGCGCCCTCTAGTTTTGTGGAGAATCATGTTCATTTGGAATGCTCTGATTGGATGGAAGTTCAAGCCTAGCAAGGTGTGATAGAATTGGCCTGTTATGTTCAGATTCAAATAAGCATGAACCACTAATTTGACAGGGAAGTGATACTTATAATGCAGCAAGCTGTTCTAATTGCTGTTGTGGTAGAGTTTTTCTATTTTCCTGTCAAATGCATTTATTGGTCCACTGAAAAATGAAAATAATGTTCCCTGTAACTTAGACTCTTATTGATCAAGGCATTTTAAAAATCATGGGTGTTAACTCCCCTCAAGTTATGACCCGTTGTCCCCTACAGAATAATGGTTGCATCTAATATTAAAATAAAGATGGCGGAGTATAGCGTTGATTCATCTCGTTCTACTCTGGATTACTTGGAGTCAATAAAGATCCTAGAAAGTTAGTATTTATATGCCTGTGTGTTTTTTGTTTGTTTGTTTTTTCACTGTCTTTGACTTTCCCAGTATGTTTGTTGCTGTTGACAACAATTCAGTCCTCTGCCAGGCTTCAGTCAATGTTTTTCTTCACTACCTACCCAACTCCTCGTCGGGCACTATGTAGCTGGTGTGGTATATTTATCACAGACAGTAGGGCAATTGTCACATTTAGTGCTCCAAGAAAATATTCTCTGTCCATGTGTATTTATATAAATAGATGCACTTTCTTTGGCTTGAATAACGATCACTGGCTTCGTACATACAGGTATACTGGTTTACCTGTTTCTAGTTGAAATATAGCCAATCTTATTAACCAAGACAGTTGGACATTTGCCACATGTCACAACACTCATTTCCAAGTGCCATAGCTTGAAACAAGTAGTCAAATCTGATATTGGCTGGAGCTTTAGTTTATATGGACATGGTAAATGGCAAACTAGATGGTCAGAAAGTAATAAAAATAATCACAGCTTTACTCCACCCACCCCACTATGAAGTAAAAGGCTGTTTATAAGGCCATGTATGATGGTTTCATTTTTCTTATGGAAAACAATTTTAATTAAAAACTTCTATGCTCCTGTACCCAACCGTGGGGGTTCATCACACTAAACAACAGGTGTCACTATTACTAAGATAAATGTACTTTTTTTTCATTAAAATTACTGAATGCTTATACATATGTACTAAAACGTTAGTTAACATTTAATATCAGGCAATGCATTGGTTCATTACCCTGGCTACGTGTTAAAATGGTTATGAATTCATTTTGGATAAGTACGTACGTAACCGACCAATCTTGGACTTTATTTCAATATGTTGGTCAGGGTTCTGACCCTGTGTATTTTTCGGTGGGTACCGTTTAATTTCATTACCCTGGCTACGTGTTAAAATGGGTCTGAAGTCACTCTGGATAAGTACGTACGTAACCGACCAATCTTGGACTTTAATTCAATGTGTTGGTCAGGGTTCTGACCCTGTGTATTTTTCGGTGGGTACCGTTTAATTTCACTACCCTGGCTACGTGTTAAAATGGTTATGAATTCATTTTGGATAAGTACGTACATAACCGACCAATCTTGGACTTTATTTCAATATGTTGGTCAGGGTTCAGACCCTGTGTATTTTTCGGTGGGTACCGTTTAATTTCATTACCCTGGCTACGTGTTAAAATGGTTATGAATTCATTTTGGATAAGTACGTACATAACCGACCAATCTTGGACTTTATTTCAATATGTTGGTCAGGGTTCAGACCCTGTGTATTTTTCGGTGGGTACCGTTTAATTTCATTACCCTGGCTACGTGTTAAAATGGGTCTGAAGTCACTCTGGATAAGTACGTACGTAACCGACCAATCTTGGACTTTATTTCAATATGTTGGTCAGGGTTCTGACCCTGTGTATTTTTCGGTGGGTACCGTTTAATTTCATTACCCTGGCTACGTGTTAAAATGGTTATGAATTCACTCTGGATAAGTACGTACATAACCGACCAATCTTGGACTTTATTTCAATATGTTGGTCAGGGTTCTGACCCTGTGTATTTTTCGGTGGGTACCGTTTAATTTCATTACCCTGGCTACGTGTTAAAATGGTTATGAATTCACTCTGGATAAGTACGTACATAACCGACCAATCTTGGACTTTATTTCAATATGTTGGTCAGGGTTCAGACCCTGTGTATTTTTCGGTGGGTACCGTTTAATTTCATTACCCTGGCTACGTGTTAAAATGGTTATGAATTCATTTTGGATAAGTTACGTACATAACCGACCAATCTTGGACTTTATTTCAATATGTTGGTCAGGGTTCAGACCCTGTGTATTTTTCGGTGGGTACCGTTTAATTTCATTACCCTGGCTACGTGTTAAAATGGGTCTGAAGTCACTCTGGATAAGTACGTACGTAACCGACCAATCTTGGACTTTATTTCAATATGTTGGTCAGGGTTCTGACCCTGTGTATTTTTCGGTGGGTACCGTTTAATTTCATTACCCTGGCTACGTGTTAAAATGGTTATGAATTCATTTTGGATAAGTACGTACATAACCGACCAATCTTGGACTTTATATTTCAATGTGTTGGTCAGGGTTCTGACCCTGTGTATTTTTCGGTGGGTACTGTTTAATTTCATTACCCTGGCTACGTGTTAAAATGGTTATGAATTCACTCTGGATAAGTACGTACATAACCGACCAATCTTGGACTTTATTTCAATATGTTGGTCAGGGTTCAGACCCTGTGTATTTTTCGGTGGGTACCGTTTAATTTCATTACCCTGGCTACGTGTTAAAATGGTTATGAATTCATTTTGGATAAGTTACGTACATAACCGACCAATCTTGGACTTTATTTTGCATGCAGGTAAGGTACACCTACAGACATAACTGTGGACATTCAGTTCTTTTTATTTAGATCATGGCAATTTTTTGGTCAGAGCGCCCTCTAGTTTTGTGGAGAATCATGTTCATTTGGAATGCTCTGATTGGATGGAAGTTCAAGCCTAGCAAGGTGTGATAGAATTGGCCTGTTATGTTCAGATTCAAATAAGCATGAACCACTAATTTGACAGGGAAGTGATACTTATAATGCAGCAAGCTGTTCTAATTGCTGTTGTGGTAGAGTTTTTCTATTTTCCTGTCAAATGCATTTATTGGTCCACTGAAAAATGAAAATAATGTTCCCTGTAACTTAGACTCTTATTGATCAAGGCATTTTAAAAATCATGGGTGTTAACTCCCCTCAAGTTATGACCCGTTGTCCCCTACAGAATAATGGTTGCATCTAATATTAAAATAAAGATGGCGGAGTATAGCGTTGATTCATCTCGTTCTACTCTGGATTACTTGGAGTCAATAAAGATCCTAGAAAGTTAGTATTTATATGCCTGTGTGTTTTTTGTTTGTTTGTTTTTTCACTGTCTTTGACTTTCCCAGTATGTTTGTTGCTGTTGACAACAATTCAGTCCTCTGCCAGGCTTCAGTCAATGTTTTTCTTCACTACCTACCCAACTCCTCGTCGGGCACTATGTAGCTGGTGTGGTATATTTATCACAGACAGTAGGGCAATTGTCACATTTAGTGCTCCAAGAAAATATTCTCTGTCCATGTGTATTTATATAAATAGATGCACTTTCTTTGGCTTGAATAACGATCACTGGCTTCGTACATACAGGTATACTGGTTTACCTGTTTCTAGTTGAAATATAGCCAATCTTATTAACCAAGACAGTTGGACATTTGCCACATGTCACAACACTCATTTCCAAGTGCCATAGCTTGAAACAAGTAGTCAAATCTGATATTGGCTGGAGCTTTAGTTTATATGGACATGGTAAATGGCAAACTAGATGGTCAGAAAGTAATAAAAATAATCACAGCTTTACTCCACCCACCCCACTATGAAGTAAAAGGCTGTTTATAAGGCCATGTATGATGGTTTCATTTTTCTTATGGAAAACAATTTTAATTAAAAACTTCTATGCTCCTGTACCCAACCGTGGGGGTTCATCACACTAAACAACAGGTGTCACTATTACTAAGATAAATGTACTTTTTTTTCATTAAAATTACTGAATGCTTATACATATGTACTAAAACGTTAGTTAACATTTAATATCAGGCAATGCATTGGTTCATTACCCTGGCTACGTGTTAAAATGGTTATGAATTCATTTTGGATAAGTACGTACGTAACCGACCAATCTTGGACTTTATTTCAATATGTTGGTCAGGGTTCTGACCCTGTGTATTTTTCGGTGGGTACCGTTTAATTTCATTACCCTGGCTACGTGTTAAAATGGGTCTGAAGTCACTCTGGATAAGTACGTACGTAACCGACCAATCTTGGACTTTAATTCAATGTGTTGGTCAGGGTTCTGACCCTGTGTATTTTTCGGTGGGTACCGTTTAATTTCACTACCCTGGCTACGTGTTAAAATGGTTATGAATTCATTTTGGATAAGTACGTACATAACCGACCAATCTTGGACTTTATTTCAATATGTTGGTCAGGGTTCAGACCCTGTGTATTTTTCGGTGGGTACCGTTTAATTTCATTACCCTGGCTACGTGTTAAAATGGTTATGAATTCATTTTGGATAAGTACGTACATAACCGACCAATCTTGGACTTTATTTCAATATGTTGGTCAGGGTTCAGACCCTGTGTATTTTTCGGTGGGTACCGTTTAATTTCATTACCCTGGCTACGTGTTAAAATGGGTCTGAAGTCACTCTGGATAAGTACGTACGTAACCGACCAATCTTGGACTTTATTTCAATATGTTGGTCAGGGTTCTGACCCTGTGTATTTTTCGGTGGGTACCGTTTAATTTCATTACCCTGGCTACGTGTTAAAATGGTTATGAATTCACTCTGGATA
Organism: Saccoglossus kowalevskii; assembly: GCF_978046115.1. Taxonomy (NCBI): domain Eukaryota; kingdom Metazoa; phylum Hemichordata; class Enteropneusta; family Harrimaniidae; genus Saccoglossus; species Saccoglossus kowalevskii. The sequence goes on from NW_028188636.1 coordinate 52,964, forward strand.
AGTACGTACATAACCGACCAATCTTGGACTTTATTTCAATATGTTGGTCAGGGTTCTGACCCTGTGTATTTTTCGGTGGGTACCGTTTAATTTCATTACCCTGGCTACGTGTTAAAATGGTTATGAATTCACTCTGGATAAGTACGTACATAACCGACCAATCTTGGACTTTATTTCAATATGTTGGTCAGGGTTCAGACCCTGTGTATTTTTCGGTGGGTACCGTTTAATTTCATTACCCTGGCTACGTGTTAAAATGGTTATGAATTCATTTTGGATAAGTTACGTACATAACCGACCAATCTTGGACTTTATTTCAATATGTTGGTCAGGGTTCTGACCCTGTGTATTTTTCGGTGGGTACCGTTTAATTTCATTACCCTGGCTACGTGTTAAAATGGTTATGAATTCATTTTGGATAAGTTACGTACATAACCGACCAATCTTGGACTTTATTTTGCATGCAGGTAAGGTACACCTACAGACATAACTGTGGACATTCAGTTCTTTTTATTTAGATCATGGCAATTTTTTGGTCAGAGCGCCCTCTAGTTTTGTGGAGAATCATGTTCATTTGGAATGCTCTGATTGGATGGAAGTTCAAGCCTAGCAAGGTGTGATAGAATTGGCCTGTTATGTTCAGATTCAAATAAGCATGAACCACTAATTTGACAGGGAAGTGATACTTATAATGCAGCAAGCTGTTCTAATTGCTGTTGTGGTAGAGTTTTTCTATTTTCCTGTCAAATGCATTTATTGGTCCACTGAAAAATGAAAATAATGTTCCCTGTAACTTAGACTCTTATTGATCAAGGCATTTTAAAAATCATGGGTGTTAACTCCCCTCAAGTTATGACCCGTTGTCCCCTACAGAATAATGGTTGCATCTAATATTAAAATAAAGATGGCGGAGTATAGCGTTGATTCATCTCGTTCTACTCTGGATTACTTGGAGTCAATAAAGATCCTAGAAAGTTAGTATTTATATGCCTGTGTGTTTTTTGTTTGTTTGTTTTTTCACTGTCTTTGACTTTCCCAGTATGTTTGTTGCTGTTGACAACAATTCAGTCCTCTGCCAGGCTTCAGTCAATGTTTTTCTTCACTACCTACCCAACTCCTCGTCGGGCACTATGTAGCTGGTGTGGTATATTTATCACAGACAGTAGGGCAATTGTCACATTTAGTGCTCCAAGAAAATATTCTCTGTCCATGTGTATTTATATAAATAGATGCACTTTCTTTGGCTTGAATAACGATCACTGGCTTCGTACATACAGGTATACTGGTTTACCTGTTTCTAGTTGAAATATAGCCAATCTTATTAACCAAGACAGTTGGACATTTGCCACATGTCACAACACTCATTTCCAAGTGCCATAGCTTGAAACAAGTAGTCAAATCTGATATTGGCTGGAGCTTTAGTTTATATGGACATGGTAAATGGCAAACTAGATGGTCAGAAAGTAATAAAAATAATCACAGCTTTACTCCACCCACCCCACTATGAAGTAAAAGGCTGTTTATAAGGCCATGTATGATGGTTTCATTTTTCTTATGGAAAACAATTTTAATTAAAAACTTCTATGCTCCTGTACCCAACCGTGGGGGTTCATCACACTAAACAACAGGTGTCACTATTACTAAGATAAATGTACTTTTTTTTCATTAAAATTACTGAATGCTTATACATATGTACTAAAACGTTAGTTAACATTTAATATCAGGCAATGCATTGGTTCATTACCCTGGCTACGTGTTAAAATGGTTATGAATTCATTTTGGATAAGTACGTACGTAACCGACCAATCTTGGACTTTATTTCAATATGTTGGTCAGGGTTCTGACCCTGTGTATTTTTCGGTGGGTACCGTTTAATTTCATTACCCTGGCTACGTGTTAAAATGGGTCTGAAGTCACTCTGGATAAGTACGTACGTAACCGACCAATCTTGGACTTTAATTCAATGTGTTGGTCAGGGTTCTGACCCTGTGTATTTTTCGGTGGGTACCGTTTAATTTCACTACCCTGGCTACGTGTTAAAATGGTTATGAATTCATTTTGGATAAGTACGTACATAACCGACCAATCTTGGACTTTATTTCAATATGTTGGTCAGGGTTCAGACCCTGTGTATTTTTCGGTGGGTACCGTTTAATTTCATTACCCTGGCTACGTGTTAAAATGGTTATGAATTCATTTTGGATAAGTACGTACATAACCGACCAATCTTGGACTTTATTTCAATATGTTGGTCAGGGTTCAGACCCTGTGTATTTTTCGGTGGGTACCGTTTAATTTCATTACCCTGGCTACGTGTTAAAATGGGTCTGAAGTCACTCTGGATAAGTACGTACGTAACCGACCAATCTTGGACTTTATTTCAATATGTTGGTCAGGGTTCTGACCCTGTGTATTTTTCGGTGGGTACCGTTTAATTTCATTACCCTGGCTACGTGTTAAAATGGTTATGAATTCACTCTGGATAAGTACGTACATAACCGACCAATCTTGGACTTTATTTCAATATGTTGGTCAGGGTTCTGACCCTGTGTATTTTTCGGTGGGTACCGTTTAATTTCATTACCCTGGCTACGTGTTAAAATGGTTATGAATTCACTCTGGATAAGTACGTACATAACCGACCAATCTTGGACTTTATTTCAATATGTTGGTCAGGGTTCAGACCCTGTGTATTTTTCGGTGGGTACCGTTTAATTTCATTACCCTGGCTACGTGTTAAAATGGTTATGAATTCATTTTGGATAAGTTACGTACATAACCGACCAATCTTGGACTTTATTTCAATATGTTGGTCAGGGTTCAGACCCTGTGTATTTTTCGGTGGGTACCGTTTAATTTCATTACCCTGGCTACGTGTTAAAATGGGTCTGAAGTCACTCTGGATAAGTACGTACGTAACCGACCAATCTTGGACTTTATTTCAATATGTTGGTCAGGGTTCTGACCCTGTGTATTTTTCGGTGGGTACCGTTTAATTTCATTACCCTGGCTACGTGTTAAAATGGTTATGAATTCATTTTGGATAAGTACGTACATAACCGACCAATCTTGGACTTTATATTTCAATGTGTTGGTCAGGGTTCTGACCCTGTGTATTTTTCGGTGGGTACTGTTTAATTTCATTACCCTGGCTACGTGTTAAAATGGTTATGAATTCACTCTGGATAAGTACGTACATAACCGACCAATCTTGGACTTTATTTCAATATGTTGGTCAGGGTTCAGACCCTGTGTATTTTTCGGTGGGTACCGTTTAATTTCATTACCCTGGCTACGTGTTAAAATGGTTATGAATTCATTTTGGATAAGTTACGTACATAACCGACCAATCTTGGACTTTATTTTGCATGCAGGTAAGGTACACCTACAGACATAACTGTGGACATTCAGTTCTTTTTATTTAGATCATGGCAATTTTTTGGTCAGAGCGCCCTCTAGTTTTGTGGAGAATCATGTTCATTTGGAATGCTCTGATTGGATGGAAGTTCAAGCCTAGCAAGGTGTGATAGAATTGGCCTGTTATGTTCAGATTCAAATAAGCATGAACCACTAATTTGACAGGGAAGTGATACTTATAATGCAGCAAGCTGTTCTAATTGCTGTTGTGGTAGAGTTTTTCTATTTTCCTGTCAAATGCATTTATTGGTCCACTGAAAAATGAAAATAATGTTCCCTGTAACTTAGACTCTTATTGATCAAGGCATTTTAAAAATCATGGGTGTTAACTCCCCTCAAGTTATGACCCGTTGTCCCCTACAGAATAATGGTTGCATCTAATATTAAAATAAAGATGGCGGAGTATAGCGTTGATTCATCTCGTTCTACTCTGGATTACTTGGAGTCAATAAAGATCCTAGAAAGTTAGTATTTATATGCCTGTGTGTTTTTTGTTTGTTTGTTTTTTCACTGTCTTTGACTTTCCCAGTATGTTTGTTGCTGTTGACAACAATTCAGTCCTCTGCCAGGCTTCAGTCAATGTTTTTCTTCACTACCTACCCAACTCCTCGTCGGGCACTATGTAGCTGGTGTGGTATATTTATCACAGACAGTAGGGCAATTGTCACATTTAGTGCTCCAAGAAAATATTCTCTGTCCATGTGTATTTATATAAATAGATGCACTTTCTTTGGCTTGAATAACGATCACTGGCTTCGTACATACAGGTATACTGGTTTACCTGTTTCTAGTTGAAATATAGCCAATCTTATTAACCAAGACAGTTGGACATTTGCCACATGTCACAACACTCATTTCCAAGTGCCATAGCTTGAAACAAGTAGTCAAATCTGATATTGGCTGGAGCTTTAGTTTATATGGACATGGTAAATGGCAAACTAGATGGTCAGAAAGTAATAAAAATAATCACAGCTTTACTCCACCCACCCCACTATGAAGTAAAAGGCTGTTTATAAGGCCATGTATGATGGTTTCATTTTTCTTATGGAAAACAATTTTAATTAAAAACTTCTATGCTCCTGTACCCAACCGTGGGGGTTCATCACACTAAACAACAGGTGTCACTATTACTAAGATAAATGTACTTTTTTTTCATTAAAATTACTGAATGCTTATACATATGTACTAAAACGTTAGTTAACATTTAATATCAGGCAATGCATTGGTTCATTACCCTGGCTACGTGTTAAAATGGTTATGAATTCATTTTGGATAAGTACGTACGTAACCGACCAATCTTGGACTTTATTTCAATATGTTGGTCAGGGTTCTGACCCTGTGTATTTTTCGGTGGGTACCGTTTAATTTCATTACCCTGGCTACGTGTTAAAATGGGTCTGAAGTCACTCTGGATAAGTACGTACGTAACCGACCAATCTTGGACTTTAATTCAATGTGTTGGTCAGGGTTCTGACCCTGTGTATTTTTCGGTGGGTACCGTTTAATTTCACTACCCTGGCTACGTGTTAAAATGGTTATGAATTCATTTTGGATAAGTACGTACATAACCGACCAATCTTGGACTTTATTTCAATATGTTGGTCAGGGTTCAGACCCTGTGTATTTTTCGGTGGGTACCGTTTAATTTCATTACCCTGGCTACGTGTTAAAATGGTTATGAATTCATTTTGGATAAGTACGTACATAACCGACCAATCTTGGACTTTATTTCAATATGTTGGTCAGGGTTCAGACCCTGTGTATTTTTCGGTGGGTACCGTTTAATTTCATTACCCTGGCTACGTGTTAAAATGGGTCTGAAGTCACTCTGGATAAGTACGTACGTAACCGACCAATCTTGGACTTTATTTCAATATGTTGGTCAGGGTTCTGACCCTGTGTATTTTTCGGTGGGTACCGTTTAATTTCATTACCCTGGCTACGTGTTAAAATGGTTATGAATTCACTCTGGATAAGTACGTACATAACCGACCAATCTTGGACTTTATTTCAATATGTTGGTCAGGGTTCTGACCCTGTGTATTTTTCGGTGGGTACCGTTTAATTTCATTACCCTGGCTACGTGTTAAAATGGTTATGAATTCACTCTGGATAAGTACGTACATAACCGACCAATCTTGGACTTTATTTCAATATGTTGGTCAGGGTTCAGACCCTGTGTATTTTTCGGTGGGTACCGTTTAATTTCATTACCCTGGCTACGTGTTAAAATGGTTATGAATTCATTTTGGATAAGTTACGTACATAACCGACCAATCTTGGACTTTATTTCAATATGTTGGTCAGGGTTCTGACCCTGTGTATTTTTCGGTGGGTACCGTTTAATTTCATTACCCTGGCTACGTGTTAAAATGGTTATGAATTCATTTTGGATAAGTTACGTACATAACCGACCAATCTTGGACTTTATTTTGCATGCAGGTAAGGTACACCTACAGACATAACTGTGGACATTCAGTTCTTTTTATTTAGATCATGGCAATTTTTTGGTCAGAGCGCCCTCTAGTTTTGTGGAGAATCATGTTCATTTGGAATGCTCTGATTGGATGGAAGTTCAAGCCTAGCAAGGTGTGATAGAATTGGCCTGTTATGTTCAGATTCAAATAAGCATGAACCACTAATTTGACAGGGAAGTGATACTTATAATGCAGCAAGCTGTTCTAATTGCTGTTGTGGTAGAGTTTTTCTATTTTCCTGTCAAATGCATTTATTGGTCCACTGAAAAATGAAAATAATGTTCCCTGTAACTTAGACTCTTATTGATCAAGGCATTTTAAAAATCATGGGTGTTAACTCCCCTCAAGTTATGACCCGTTGTCCCCTACAGAATAATGGTTGCATCTAATATTAAAATAAAGATGGCGGAGTATAGCGTTGATTCATCTCGTTCTACTCTGGATTACTTGGAGTCAATAAAGATCCTAGAAAGTTAGTATTTATATGCCTGTGTGTTTTTTGTTTGTTTGTTTTTTCACTGTCTTTGACTTTCCCAGTATGTTTGTTGCTGTTGACAACAATTCAGTCCTCTGCCAGGCTTCAGTCAATGTTTTTCTTCACTACCTACCCAACTCCTCGTCGGGCACTATGTAGCTGGTGTGGTATATTTATCACAGACAGTAGGGCAATTGTCACATTTAGTGCTCCAAGAAAATATTCTCTGTCCATGTGTATTTATATAAATAGATGCACTTTCTTTGGCTTGAATAACGATCACTGGCTTCGTACATACAGGTATACTGGTTTACCTGTTTCTAGTTGAAATATAGCCAATCTTATTAACCAAGACAGTTGGACATTTGCCACATGTCACAACACTCATTTCCAAGTGCCATAGCTTGAAACAAGTAGTCAAATCTGATATTGGCTGGAGCTTTAGTTTATATGGACATGGTAAATGGCAAACTAGATGGTCAGAAAGTAATAAAAATAATCACAGCTTTACTCCACCCACCCCACTATGAAGTAAAAGGCTGTTTATAAGGCCATGTATGATGGTTTCATTTTTCTTATGGAAAACAATTTTAATTAAAAACTTCTATGCTCCTGTACCCAACCGTGGGGGTTCATCACACTAAACAACAGGTGTCACTATTACTAAGATAAATGTACTTTTTTTTCATTAAAATTACTGAATGCTTATACATATGTACTAAAACGTTAGTTAACATTTAATATCAGGCAATGCATTGGTTCATTACCCTGGCTACGTGTTAAAATGGTTATGAATTCATTTTGGATAAGTACGTACGTAACCGACCAATCTTGGACTTTATTTCAATATGTTGGTCAGGGTTCTGACCCTGTGTATTTTTCGGTGGGTACCGTTTAATTTCATTACCCTGGCTACGTGTTAAAATGGGTCTGAAGTCACTCTGGATAAGTACGTACGTAACCGACCAATCTTGGACTTTAATTCAATGTGTTGGTCAGGGTTCTGACCCTGTGTATTTTTCGGTGGGTACCGTTTAATTTCACTACCCTGGCTACGTGTTAAAATGGTTATGAATTCATTTTGGATAAGTACGTACATAACCGACCAATCTTGGACTTTATTTCAATATGTTGGTCAGGGTTCAGACCCTGTGTATTTTTCGGTGGGTACCGTTTAATTTCATTACCCTGGCTACGTGTTAAAATGGTTATGAATTCATTTTGGATAAGTACGTACATAACCGACCAATCTTGGACTTTATTTCAATATGTTGGTCAGGGTTCAGACCCTGTGTATTTTTCGGTGGGTACCGTTTAATTTCATTACCCTGGCTACGTGTTAAAATGGGTCTGAAGTCACTCTGGATAAGTACGTACGTAACCGACCAATCTTGGACTTTATTTCAATATGTTGGTCAGGGTTCTGACCCTGTGTATTTTTCGGTGGGTACCGTTTAATTTCATTACCCTGGCTACGTGTTAAAATGGTTATGAATTCATTTTGGATAAGTACGTACATAACCGACCAATCTTGGACTTTATATTTCAATGTGTTGGTCAGGGTTCTGACCCTGTGTATTTTTCGGTGGGTACTGTTTAATTTCATTACCCTGGCTACGTGTTAAAATGGGTCTGAAGTCACTCTGGATAAGTACGTACGTAACCGACCAATCTTGGACTTTAATTCAATGTGTTGGTCAGGGTTCTGACCCTGTGTATTTTTCGGTGGGTACCGTTTAATTTCACTACCCTGGCTACGTGTTAAAATGGTTATGAATTCATTTTGGATAAGTACGTACATAACCGACCAATCTTGGACTTTATTTCAATATGTTGGTCAGGGTTCAGACCCTGTGTATTTTTCGGTGGGTACCGTTTAATTTCATTACCCTGGCTACGTGTTAAAATGGTTATGAATTCATTTTGGATAAGTACGTACATAACCGACCAATCTTGGACTTTATTTCAATATGTTGGTCAGGGTTCAGACCCTGTGTATTTTTCGGTGGGTACCGTTTAATTTCATTACCCTGGCTACGTGTTAAAATGGGTCTGAAGTCACTCTGGATAAGTACGTACGTAACCGACCAATCTTGGACTTTATTTCAATATGTTGGTCAGGGTTCTGACCCTGTGTATTTTTCGGTGGGTACCGTTTAATTTCATTACCCTGGCTACGTGTTAAAATGGTTATGAATTCACTCTGGATAAGTACGTACATAACCGACCAATCTTGGACTTTATTTCAATATGTTGGTCAGGGTTCTGACCCTGTGTATTTTTCGGTGGGTACCGTTTAATTTCATTACCCTGGCTACGTGTTAAAATGGTTATGAATTCACTCTGGATAAGTACGTACATAACCGACCAATCTTGGACTTTATTTCAATATGTTGGTCAGGGTTCAGACCCTGTGTATTTTTCGGTGGGTACCGTTTAATTTCATTACCCTGGCTACGTGTTAAAATGGTTATGAATTCATTTTGGATAAGTTACGTACATAACCGACCAATCTTGGACTTTATTTCAATATGTTGGTCAGGGTTCTGACCCTGTGTATTTTTCGGTGGGTACCGTTTAATTTCATTACCCTGGCTACGTGTTAAAATGGTTATGAATTCATTTTGGATAAGTTACGTACATAACCGACCAATCTTGGACTTTATTTTGCATGCAGGTAAGGTACACCTACAGACATAACTGTGGACATTCAGTTCTTTTTATTTAGATCATGGCAATTTTTTGGTCAGAGCGCCCTCTAGTTTTGTGGAGAATCATGTTCATTTGGAATGCTCTGATTGGATGGAAGTTCAAGCCTAGCAAGGTGTGATAGAATTGGCCTGTTATGTTCAGATTCAAATAAGCATGAACCACTAATTTGACAGGGAAGTGATACTTATAATGCAGCAAGCTGTTCTAATTGCTGTTGTGGTAGAGTTTTTCTATTTTCCTGTCAAATGCATTTATTGGTCCACTGAAAAATGAAAATAATGTTCCCTGTAACTTAGACTCTTATTGATCAAGGCATTTTAAAAATCATGGGTGTTAACTCCCCTCAAGTTATGACCCGTTGTCCCCTACAGAATAATGGTTGCATCTAATATTAAAATAAAGATGGCGGAGTATAGCGTTGATTCATCTCGTTCTACTCTGGATTACTTGGAGTCAATAAAGATCCTAGAAAGTTAGTATTTATATGCCTGTGTGTTTTTTGTTTGTTTGTTTTTTCACTGTCTTTGACTTTCCCAGTATGTTTGTTGCTGTTGACAACAATTCAGTCCTCTGCCAGGCTTCAGTCAATGTTTTTCTTCACTACCTACCCAACTCCTCGTCGGGCACTATGTAGCTGGTGTGGTATATTTATCACAGACAGTAGGGCAATTGTCACATTTAGTGCTCCAAGAAAATATTCTCTGTCCATGTGTATTTATATAAATAGATGCACTTTCTTTGGCTTGAATAACGATCACTGGCTTCGTACATACAGGTATACTGGTTTACCTGTTTCTAGTTGAAATATAGCCAATCTTATTAACCAAGACAGTTGGACATTTGCCACATGTCACAACACTCATTTCCAAGTGCCATAGCTTGAAACAAGTAGTCAAATCTGATATTGGCTGGAGCTTTAGTTTATATGGACATGGTAAATGGCAAACTAGATGGTCAGAAAGTAATAAAAATAATCACAGCTTTACTCCACCCACCCCACTATGAAGTAAAAGGCTGTTTATAAGGCCATGTATGATGGTTTCATTTTTCTTATGGAAAACAATTTTAATTAAAAACTTCTATGCTCCTGTACCCAACCGTGGGGGTTCATCACACTAAACAACAGGTGTCACTATTACTAAGATAAATGTACTTTTTTTTCATTAAAATTACTGAATGCTTATACATATGTACTAAAACGTTAGTTAACATTTAATATCAGGCAATGCATTGGTTCATTACCCTGGCTACGTGTTAAAATGGTTATGAATTCATTTTGGATAAGTACGTACGTAACCGACCAATCTTGGACTTTATTTCAATATGTTGGTCAGGGTTCTGACCCTGTGTATTTTTCGGTGGGTACCGTTTAATTTCATTACCCTGGCTACGTGTTAAAATGGGTCTGAAGTCACTCTGGATAAGTACGTACGTAACCGACCAATCTTGGACTTTAATTCAATGTGTTGGTCAGGGTTCTGACCCTGTGTATTTTTCGGTGGGTACCGTTTAATTTCACTACCCTGGCTACGTGTTAAAATGGTTATGAATTCATTTTGGATAAGTACGTACATAACCGACCAATCTTGGACTTTATTTCAATATGTTGGTCAGGGTTCAGACCCTGTGTATTTTTCGGTGGGTACCGTTTAATTTCATTACCCTGGCTACGTGTTAAAATGGTTATGAATTCATTTTGGATAAGTACGTACATAACCGACCAATCTTGGACTTTATTTCAATATGTTGGTCAGGGTTCAGACCCTGTGTATTTTTCGGTGGGTACCGTTTAATTTCATTACCCTGGCTACGTGTTAAAATGGGTCTGAAGTCACTCTGGATAAGTACGTACGTAACCGACCAATCTTGGACTTTATTTCAATATGTTGGTCAGGGTTCTGACCCTGTGTATTTTTCGGTGGGTACCGTTTAATTTCATTACCCTGGCTACGTGTTAAAATGGTTATGAATTCACTCTGGATAAGTACGTACATAACCGACCAATCTTGGACTTTATTTCAATATGTTGGTCAGGGTTCTGACCCTGTGTATTTTTCGGTGGGTACCGTTTAATTTCATTACCCTGGCTACGTGTTAAAATGGTTATGAATTCACTCTGGATAAGTACGTACATAACCGACCAATCTTGGACTTTATTTCAATATGTTGGTCAGGGTTCAGACCCTGTGTATTTTTCGGTGGGTACCGTTTAATTTCATTACCCTGGCTACGTGTTAAAATGGTTATGAATTCATTTTGGATAAGTTACGTACATAACCGACCAATCTTGGACTTTATTTCAATATGTTGGTCAGGGTTCTGACCCTGTGTATTTTTCGGTGGGTACCGTTTAATTTCATTACCCTGGCTACGTGTTAAAATGGTTATGAATTCATTTTGGATAAGTTACGTACATAACCGACCAATCTTGGACTTTATTTTGCATGCAGGTAAGGTACACCTACAGACATAACTGTGGACATTCAGTTCTTTTTATTTAGATCATGGCAATTTTTTGGTCAGAGCGCCCTCTAGTTTTGTGGAGAATCATGTTCATTTGGAATGCTCTGATTGGATGGAAGTTCAAGCCTAGCAAGGTGTGATAGAATTGGCCTGTTATGTTCAGATTCAAATAAGCATGAACCACTAATTTGACAGGGAAGTGATACTTATAATGCAGCAAGCTGTTCTAATTGCTGTTGTGGTAGAGTTTTTCTATTTTCCTGTCAAATGCATTTATTGGTCCACTGAAAAATGAAAATAATGTTCCCTGTAACTTAGACTCTTATTGATCAAGGCATTTTAAAAATCATGGGTGTTAACTCCCCTCAAGTTATGACCCGTTGTCCCCTACAGAATAATGGTTGCATCTAATATTAAAATAAAGATGGCGGAGTATAGCGTTGATTCATCTCGTTCTACTCTGGATTACTTGGAGTCAATAAAGATCCTAGAAAGTTAGTATTTATATGCCTGTGTGTTTTTTGTTTGTTTGTTTTTTCACTGTCTTTGACTTTCCCAGTATGTTTGTTGCTGTTGACAACAATTCAGTCCTCTGCCAGGCTTCAGTCAATGTTTTTCTTCACTACCTACCCAACTCCTCGTCGGGCACTATGTAGCTGGTGTGGTATATTTATCACAGACAGTAGGGCAATTGTCACATTTAGTGCTCCAAGAAAATATTCTCTGTCCATGTGTATTTATATAAATAGATGCACTTTCTTTGGCTTGAATAACGATCACTGGCTTCGTACATACAGGTATACTGGTTTACCTGTTTCTAGTTGAAATATAGCCAATCTTATTAACCAAGACAGTTGGACATTTGCCACATGTCACAACACTCATTTCCAAGTGCCATAGCTTGAAACAAGTAGTCAAATCTGATATTGGCTGGAGCTTTAGTTTATATGGACATGGTAAATGGCAAACTAGATGGTCAGAAAGTAATAAAAATAATCACAGCTTTACTCCACCCACCCCACTATGAAGTAAAAGGCTGTTTATAAGGCCATGTATGATGGTTTCATTTTTCTTATGGAAAACAATTTTAATTAAAAACTTCTATGCTCCTGTACCCAACCGTGGGGGTTCATCACACTAAACAACAGGTGTCACTATTACTAAGATAAATGTACTTTTTTTTCATTAAAATTACTGAATGCTTATACATATGTACTAAAACGTTAGTTAACATTTAATATCAGGCAATGCATTGGTTCATTACCCTGGCTACGTGTTAAAATGGTTATGAATTCATTTTGGATAAGTACGTACGTAACCGACCAATCTTGGACTTTATTTCAATATGTTGGTCAGGGTTCTGACCCTGTGTATTTTTCGGTGGGTACCGTTTAATTTCATTACCCTGGCTACGTGTTAAAATGGGTCTGAAGTCACTCTGGATAAGTACGTACGTAACCGACCAATCTTGGACTTTAATTCAATGTGTTGGTCAGGGTTCTGACCCTGTGTATTTTTCGGTGGGTACCGTTTAATTTCACTACCCTGGCTACGTGTTAAAATGGTTATGAATTCATTTTGGATAAGTACGTACATAACCGACCAATCTTGGACTTTATTTCAATATGTTGGTCAGGGTTCAGACCCTGTGTATTTTTCGGTGGGTACCGTTTAATTTCATTACCCTGGCTACGTGTTAAAATGGTTATGAATTCATTTTGGATAAGTACGTACATAACCGACCAATCTTGGACTTTATTTCAATATGTTGGTCAGGGTTCAGACCCTGTGTATTTTTCGGTGGGTACCGTTTAATTTCATTACCCTGGCTACGTGTTAAAATGGGTCTGAAGTCACTCTGGATAAGTACGTACGTAACCGACCAATCTTGGACTTTATTTCAATATGTTGGTCAGGGTTCTGACCCTGTGTATTTTTCGGTGGGTACCGTTTAATTTCATTACCCTGGCTACGTGTTAAAATGGTTATGAATTCATTTTGGATAAGTACGTACATAACCGACCAATCTTGGACTTTATATTTCAATGTGTTGGTCAGGGTTCTGACCCTGTGTATTTTTCGGTGGGTACTGTTTAATTTCATTACCCTGGCTACGTGTTAAAATGGTTATGAATTCACTCTGGATAAGTACGTACATAACCGACCAATCTTGGACTTTATTTCAATATGTTGGTCAGGGTTCAGACCCTGTGTATTTTTCGGTGGGTACCGTTTAATTTCATTACCCTGGCTACGTGTTAAAATGGTTATGAATTCATTTTGGATAAGTTACGTACATAACCGACCAATCTTGGACTTTATTTTGCATGCAGGTAAGGTACACCTACAGACATAACTGTGGACATTCAGTTCTTTTTATTTAGATCATGGCAATTTTTTGGTCAGAGCGCCCTCTAGTTTTGTGGAGAATCATGTTCATTTGGAATGCTCTGATTGGATGGAAGTTCAAGCCTAGCAAGGTGTGATAGAATTGGCCTGTTATGTTCAGATTCAAATAAGCATGAACCACTAATTTGACAGGGAAGTGATACTTATAATGCAGCAAGCTGTTCTAATTGCTGTTGTGGTAGAGTTTTTCTATTTTCCTGTCAAATGCATTTATTGGTCCACTGAAAAATGAAAATAATGTTCCCTGTAACTTAGACTCTTATTGATCAAGGCATTTTAAAAATCATGGGTGTTAACTCCCCTCAAGTTATGACCCGTTGTCCCCTACAGAATAATGGTTGCATCTAATATTAAAATAAAGATGGCGGAGTATAGCGTTGATTCATCTCGTTCTACTCTGGATTACTTGGAGTCAATAAAGATCCTAGAAAGTTAGTATTTATATGCCTGTGTGTTTTTTGTTTGTTTGTTTTTTCACTGTCTTTGACTTTCCCAGTATGTTTGTTGCTGTTGACAACAATTCAGTCCTCTGCCAGGCTTCAGTCAATGTTTTTCTTCACTACCTACCCAACTCCTCGTCGGGCACTATGTAGCTGGTGTGGTATATTTATCACAGACAGTAGGGCAATTGTCACATTTAGTGCTCCAAGAAAATATTCTCTGTCCATGTGTATTTATATAAATAGATGCACTTTCTTTGGCTTGAATAACGATCACTGGCTTCGTACATACAGGTATACTGGTTTACCTGTTTCTAGTTGAAATATAGCCAATCTTATTAACCAAGACAGTTGGACATTTGCCACATGTCACAACACTCATTTCCAAGTGCCATAGCTTGAAACAAGTAGTCAAATCTGATATTGGCTGGAGCTTTAGTTTATATGGACATGGTAAATGGCAAACTAGATGGTCAGAAAGTAATAAAAATAATCACAGCTTTACTCCACCCACCCCACTATGAAGTAAAAGGCTGTTTATAAGGCCATGTATGATGGTTTCATTTTTCTTATGGAAAACAATTTTAATTAAAAACTTCTATGCTCCTGTACCCAACCGTGGGGGTTCATCACACTAAACAACAGGTGTCACTATTACTAAGATAAATGTACTTTTTTTTCATTAAAATTACTGAATGCTTATACATATGTACTAAAACGTTAGTTAACATTTAATATCAGGCAATGCATTGGTTCATTACCCTGGCTACGTGTTAAAATGGTTATGAATTCATTTTGGATAAGTACGTACGTAACCGACCAATCTTGGACTTTATTTCAATATGTTGGTCAGGGTTCTGACCCTGTGTATTTTTCGGTGGGTACCGTTTAATTTCATTACCCTGGCTACGTGTTAAAATGGGTCTGAAGTCACTCTGGATAAGTACGTACGTAACCGACCAATCTTGGACTTTAATTCAATGTGTTGGTCAGGGTTCTGACCCTGTGTATTTTTCGGTGGGTACCGTTTAATTTCACTACCCTGGCTACGTGTTAAAATGGTTATGAATTCATTTTGGATAAGTACGTACATAACCGACCAATCTTGGACTTTATTTCAATATGTTGGTCAGGGTTCAGACCCTGTGTATTTTTCGGTGGGTACCGTTTAATTTCATTACCCTGGCTACGTGTTAAAATGGTTATGAATTCATTTTGGATAAGTACGTACATAACCGACCAATCTTGGACTTTATTTCAATATGTTGGTCAGGGTTCAGACCCTGTGTATTTTTCGGTGGGTACCGTTTAATTTCATTACCCTGGCTACGTGTTAAAATGGGTCTGAAGTCACTCTGGATAAGTACGTACGTAACCGACCAATCTTGGACTTTATTTCAATATGTTGGTCAGGGTTCTGACCCTGTGTATTTTTCGGTGGGTACCGTTTAATTTCATTACCCTGGCTACGTGTTAAAATGGTTATGAATTCACTCTGGATAAGTACGTACATAACCGACCAATCTTGGACTTTATTTCAATATGTTGGTCAGGGTTCTGACCCTGTGTATTTTTCGGTGGGTACCGTTTAATTTCATTACCCTGGCTACGTGTTAAAATGGTTATGAATTCACTCTGGATAAGTACGTACATAACCGACCAATCTTGGACTTTATTTCAATATGTTGGTCAGGGTTCAGACCCTGTGTATTTTTCGGTGGGTACCGTTTAATTTCATTACCCTGGCTACGTGTTAAAATGGTTATGAATTCATTTTGGATAAGTTACGTACATAACCGACCAATCTTGGACTTTATTTCAATATGTTGGTCAGGGTTCTGACCCTGTGTATTTTTCGGTGGGTACCGTTTAATTTCATTACCCTGGCTACGTGTTAAAATGGTTATGAATTCATTTTGGATAAGTTACGTACATAACCGACCAATCTTGGACTTTATTTTGCATGCAGGTAAGGTACACCTACAGACATAACTGTGGACATTCAGTTCTTTTTATTTAGATCATGGCAATTTTTTGGTCAGAGCGCCCTCTAGTTTTGTGGAGAATCATGTTCATTTGGAATGCTCTGATTGGATGGAAGTTCAAGCCTAGCAAGGTGTGATAGAATTGGCCTGTTATGTTCAGATTCAAATAAGCATGAACCACTAATTTGACAGGGAAGTGATACTTATAATGCAGCAAGCTGTTCTAATTGCTGTTGTGGTAGAGTTTTTCTATTTTCCTGTCAAATGCATTTATTGGTCCACTGAAAAATGAAAATAATGTTCCCTGTAACTTAGACTCTTATTGATCAAGGCATTTTAAAAATCATGGGTGTTAACTCCCCTCAAGTTATGACCCGTTGTCCCCTACAGAATAATGGTTGCATCTAATATTAAAATAAAGATGGCGGAGTATAGCGTTGATTCATCTCGTTCTACTCTGGATTACTTGGAGTCAATAAAGATCCTAGAAAGTTAGTATTTATATGCCTGTGTGTTTTTTGTTTGTTTGTTTTTTCACTGTCTTTGACTTTCCCAGTATGTTTGTTGCTGTTGACAACAATTCAGTCCTCTGCCAGGCTTCAGTCAATGTTTTTCTTCACTACCTACCCAACTCCTCGTCGGGCACTATGTAGCTGGTGTGGTATATTTATCACAGACAGTAGGGCAATTGTCACATTTAGTGCTCCAAGAAAATATTCTCTGTCCATGTGTATTTATATAAATAGATGCACTTTCTTTGGCTTGAATAACGATCACTGGCTTCGTACATACAGGTATACTGGTTTACCTGTTTCTAGTTGAAATATAGCCAATCTTATTAACCAAGACAGTTGGACATTTGCCACATGTCACAACACTCATTTCCAAGTGCCATAGCTTGAAACAAGTAGTCAAATCTGATATTGGCTGGAGCTTTAGTTTATATGGACATGGTAAATGGCAAACTAGATGGTCAGAAAGTAATAAAAATAATCACAGCTTTACTCCACCCACCCCACTATGAAGTAAAAGGCTGTTTATAAGGCCATGTATGATGGTTTCATTTTTCTTATGGAAAACAATTTTAATTAAAAACTTCTATGCTCCTGTACCCAACCGTGGGGGTTCATCACACTAAACAACAGGTGTCACTATTACTAAGATAAATGTACTTTTTTTTCATTAAAATTACTGAATGCTTATACATATGTACTAAAACGTTAGTTAACATTTAATATCAGGCAATGCATTGGTTCATTACCCTGGCTACGTGTTAAAATGGTTATGAATTCATTTTGGATAAGTACGTACGTAACCGACCAATCTTGGACTTTATTTCAATATGTTGGTCAGGGTTCTGACCCTGTGTATTTTTCGGTGGGTACCGTTTAATTTCATTACCCTGGCTACGTGTTAAAATGGGTCTGAAGTCACTCTGGATAAGTACGTACGTAACCGACCAATCTTGGACTTTAATTCAATGTGTTGGTCAGGGTTCTGACCCTGTGTATTTTTCGGTGGGTACCGTTTAATTTCACTACCCTGGCTACGTGTTAAAATGGTTATGAATTCATTTTGGATAAGTACGTACATAACCGACCAATCTTGGACTTTATTTCAATATGTTGGTCAGGGTTCAGACCCTGTGTATTTTTCGGTGGGTACCGTTTAATTTCATTACCCTGGCTACGTGTTAAAATGGTTATGAATTCATTTTGGATAAGTACGTACATAACCGACCAATCTTGGACTTTATTTCAATATGTTGGTCAGGGTTCAGACCCTGTGTATTTTTCGGTGGGTACCGTTTAATTTCATTACCCTGGCTACGTGTTAAAATGGGTCTGAAGTCACTCTGGATAAGTACGTACGTAACCGACCAATCTTGGACTTTATTTCAATATGTTGGTCAGGGTTCTGACCCTGTGTATTTTTCGGTGGGTACCGTTTAATTTCATTACCCTGGCTACGTGTTAAAATGGTTATGAATTCACTCTGGATAAGTACGTACATAACCGACCAATCTTGGACTTTATTTCAATATGTTGGTCAGGGTTCTGACCCTGTGTATTTTTCGGTGGGTACCGTTTAATTTCATTACCCTGGCTACGTGTTAAAATGGTTATGAATTCACTCTGGATAAGTACGTACATAACCGACCAATCTTGGACTTTATTTCAATATGTTGGTCAGGGTTCAGACCCTGTGTATTTTTCGGTGGGTACCGTTTAATTTCATTACCCTGGCTACGTGTTAAAATGGTTATGAATTCATTTTGGATAAGTTACGTACATAACCGACCAATCTTGGACTTTATTTCAATATGTTGGTCAGGGTTCTGACCCTGTGTATTTTTCGGTGGGTACCGTTTAATTTCATTACCCTGGCTACGTGTTAAAATGGGTCTGAAGTCACTCTGGATAAGTACGTACGTAACCGACCAATCTTGGACTTTATTTCAATATGTTGGTCAGGGTTCTGACCCTGTGTATTTTTCGGTGGGTACCGTTTAATTTCATTACCCTGGCTACGTGTTAAAATGGTTATGAATTCACTCTGGATAAGTACGTACATAACCGACCAATCTTGGACTTTATTTCAATATGTTGGTCAGGGTTCTGACCCTGTGTATTTTTCGGTGGGTACCGTTTAATTTCATTACCCTGGCTACGTGTTAAAATGGTTATGAATTCACTCTGGATAAGTACGTACATAACCGACCAATCTTGGACTTTATTTCAATATGTTGGTCAGGGTTCAGACCCTGTGTATTTTTCGGTGGGTACCGTTTAATTTCATTACCCTGGCTACGTGTTAAAATGGTTATGAATTCATTTTGGATAAGTTACGTACATAACCGACCAATCTTGGACTTTATTTCAATATGTTGGTCAGGGTTCTGACCCTGTGTATTTTTCGGTGGGTACCGTTTAATTTCATTACCCTGGCTACGTGTTAAAATGGTTATGAATTCATTTTGGATAAGTACGTACATAACCGACCAATCTTGGACTTTATTTCAATATGTTGGTCAGGGTTCTGACCCTGTGTATTTTTCGGTGGGTACCGTTTAATTTCATTACCCTGGCTACGTGTTAAAATGGTTATGAATTCATTTTGGATAAGTACGTACATAACCGACCAATCTTGGACTTTATTTCAATGTGTTGGTCAGGGTTCTGACCCTGTGTATTTTTCGGTGGGTACCGTTTAATTTCATTACCCTGGCTACGTGTTAAAATGGTTATGAATTCATTTTGGATAAGTACGTACATAACCGACCAATCTTGGACTTTATTTCAATGTGTTGGTCAGGGTTCTGACCCTGTGTATTTTTCGGTGGGTACCGTTTAATTTCATTACCCTGGCTACGTGTTAAAATGGGTCTGAAGTCACTCTGGATAAGTACGTACGTAACCGACCAATCTTGGACTTTAATTCAATGTGTTGGTCAGGGTTCTGACCCTGTGTATTTTTCGGTGGGTACCGTTTAATTTCACTACCCTGGCTACGTGTTAAAATGGTTATGAATTCATTTTGGATAAGTACGTACATAACCGACCAATCTTAGACTTTATTTCAATGTGTTGGTCAGGGTTTTGACCCTGTGTATTTTTCGGTGGGTACCGTTTAATTTCATTACCCTGGCTACGTGTTAAAATGGGTCTGAAGTCACTCTGGATAAGTACGTACATAACCGACCAATCTTGGACTTTAATTCAATGTGTTGGTCAGGGTTCTGACCCTGTGTATTTTTCGGTGGGTACCGTTTAATTTCATTACCCTGGCTACGTGTTAAAATGGGTCTGAAGTCACTCTGGATAAGTACGTACATAACCGACCAATCTTGGACTTTATTTCAATATGTTGGTCAGGGTTCTGACCCTGTGTATTTTTCGGTGGGTACCGTTTAATTTCATTACCCTGGCTACGTGTTAAAATGGGTCTGAAGTCACTCTGGATAAGTACGTACATAACCGACCAATCTTGGACTTTAATTCAATGTGTTGGTCAGGGTTCTGACCCTGTGTATTTTTCGGTGGGTACCGTTTAATTTCATTACCCTGGCTACGTGTTAAAATGGTTATGAATTCATTTTGGATAAGTACGTACATAACCGACCAATCTTAGACTTTATTTCAATGTGTTGGTCAGGGTTTTGACCCTGTGTATTTTTCGGTGGGTACCGTTTAATTTCATTACCCTGGCTACGTGTTAAAATGGGTCTGAAGTCACTCTGGATAAGTACGTACGTAACCAACCAATCTTGGACTTTAATTCAATGTGTTGGTCAGGGTTCTGACCCTGTGTATTTTTCGGTGGGTACCGTTTAATTTCATTACCCTGGCTACGTGTTAAAATGGGTCTGAAGTCACTCTGGATAAGTACGTACATAACCGACCAATCTTGGACTTTAATTCAATGTGTTGGTCAGGGTTCTGACCCTGTGTATTTTTCGGTGGGTACCGTTTAATTTCATTACCCTGGCTACGTGTTAAAATGGGTCTGAAGTCACTCTGGATAAGTACGTACATAACCGACCAATCTTGGACTTTAATTCAATGTGTTGGTCAGGGTTCTGACTCTGTGTATTTTTCGGTGGGTACCGTTTAATTTCATTACCCTGGCTACGTGTTAAAATGGGTCTGAAGTCACTCTGGATAAGTACGTACATAACCGACCAATCTTGGACTTTAATTCAATGTGTTGGTCAGGGTTCTGACCCTGTGTATTTTTCGGTGGGTACTGTTTAATTTCATTACCCTGGCTACGTGTTAAAATGGTTATGAATTCACTCTGGATAAGTACGTACATAACCGACCAATCTTGGACTTTATTTCAATATGTTGGTCAGGGTTCAGACCCTGTGTATTTTTCGGTGGGTACCGTTTAATTTCATTACCCTGGCTACGTGTTAAAATGGTTATGAATTCATTTTGGATAAGTTACGTACATAACCGACCAATCTTGGACTTTATTTTGCATGCAGGTAAGGTACACCTACAGACATAACTGTGGACATTCAGTTCTTTTTATTTAGATCATGGCAATTTTTTGGTCAGAGCGCCCTCTAGTTTTGTGGAGAATCATGTTCATTTGGAATGCTCTGATTGGATGGAAGTTCAAGCCTAGCAAGGTGTGATAGAATTGGCCTGTTATGTTCAGATTCAAATAAGCATGAACCACTAATTTGACAGGGAAGTGATACTTATAATGCAGCAAGCTGTTCTAATTGCTGTTGTGGTAGAGTTTTTCTATTTTCCTGTCAAATGCATTTATTGGTCCACTGAAAAATGAAAATAATGTTCCCTGTAACTTAGACTCTTATTGATCAAGGCATTTTAAAAATCATGGGTGTTAACTCCCCTCAAGTTATGACCCGTTGTCCCCTACAGAATAATGGTTGCATCTAATATTAAAATAAAGATGGCGGAGTATAGCGTTGATTCATCTCGTTCTACTCTGGATTACTTGGAGTCAATAAAGATCCTAGAAAGTTAGTATTTATATGCCTGTGTGTTTTTTGTTTGTTTGTTTTTTCACTGTCTTTGACTTTCCCAGTATGTTTGTTGCTGTTGACAACAATTCAGTCCTCTGCCAGGCTTCAGTCAATGTTTTTCTTCACTACCTACCCAACTCCTCGTCGGGCACTATGTAGCTGGTGTGGTATATTTATCACAGACAGTAGGGCAATTGTCACATTTAGTGCTCCAAGAAAATATTCTCTGTCCATGTGTATTTATATAAATAGATGCACTTTCTTTGGCTTGAATAACGATCACTGGCTTCGTACATACAGGTATACTGGTTTACCTGTTTCTAGTTGAAATATAGCCAATCTTATTAACCAAGACAGTTGGACATTTGCCACATGTCACAACACTCATTTCCAAGTGCCATAGCTTGAAACAAGTAGTCAAATCTGATATTGGCTGGAGCTTTAGTTTATATGGACATGGTAAATGGCAAACTAGATGGTCAGAAAGTAATAAAAATAATCACAGCTTTACTCCACCCACCCCACTATGAAGTAAAAGGCTGTTTATAAGGCCATGTATGATGGTTTCATTTTTCTTATGGAAAACAATTTTAATTAAAAACTTCTATGCTCCTGTACCCAACCGTGGGGGTTCATCACACTAAACAACAGGTGTCACTATTACTAAGATAAATGTACTTTTTTTTCATTAAAATTACTGAATGCTTATACATATGTACTAAAACGTTAGTTAACATTTAATATCAGGCAATGCATTGGTTCATTACCCTGGCTACGTGTTAAAATGGTTATGAATTCATTTTGGATAAGTACGTACGTAACCGACCAATCTTGGACTTTATTTCAATATGTTGGTCAGGGTTCTGACCCTGTGTATTTTTCGGTGGGTACCGTTTAATTTCATTACCCTGGCTACGTGTTAAAATGGGTCTGAAGTCACTCTGGATAAGTACGTACGTAACCGACCAATCTTGGACTTTAATTCAATGTGTTGGTCAGGGTTCTGACCCTGTGTATTTTTCGGTGGGTACCGTTTAATTTCACTACCCTGGCTACGTGTTAAAATGGTTATGAATTCATTTTGGATAAGTACGTACATAACCGACCAATCTTGGACTTTATTTCAATATGTTGGTCAGGGTTCAGACCCTGTGTATTTTTCGGTGGGTACCGTTTAATTTCATTACCCTGGCTACGTGTTAAAATGGTTATGAATTCATTTTGGATAAGTACGTACATAACCGACCAATCTTGGACTTTATTTCAATATGTTGGTCAGGGTTCAGACCCTGTGTATTTTTCGGTGGGTACCGTTTAATTTCATTACCCTGGCTACGTGTTAAAATGGGTCTGAAGTCACTCTGGATAAGTACGTACGTAACCGACCAATCTTGGACTTTATTTCAATATGTTGGTCAGGGTTCTGACCCTGTGTATTTTTCGGTGGGTACCGTTTAATTTCATTACCCTGGCTACGTGTTAAAATGGTTATGAATTCATTTTGGATAAGTACGTACATAACCGACCAATCTTGGACTTTATATTTCAATGTGTTGGTCAGGGTTCTGACCCTGTGTATTTTTCGGTGGGTACTGTTTAATTTCATTACCCTGGCTACGTGTTAAAATGGTTATGAATTCACTCTGGATAAGTACGTACATAACCGACCAATCTTGGACTTTATTTCAATATGTTGGTCAGGGTTCAGACCCTGTGTATTTTTCGGTGGGTACCGTTTAATTTCATTACCCTGGCTACGTGTTAAAATGGTTATGAATTCATTTTGGATAAGTTACGTACATAACCGACCAATCTTGGACTTTATTTTGCATGCAGGTAAGGTACACCTACAGACATAACTGTGGACATTCAGTTCTTTTTATTTAGATCATGGCAATTTTTTGGTCAGAGCGCCCTCTAGTTTTGTGGAGAATCATGTTCATTTGGAATGCTCTGATTGGATGGAAGTTCAAGCCTAGCAAGGTGTGATAGAATTGGCCTGTTATGTTCAGATTCAAATAAGCATGAACCACTAATTTGACAGGGAAGTGATACTTATAATGCAGCAAGCTGTTCTAATTGCTGTTGTGGTAGAGTTTTTCTATTTTCCTGTCAAATGCATTTATTGGTCCACTGAAAAATGAAAATAATGTTCCCTGTAACTTAGACTCTTATTGATCAAGGCATTTTAAAAATCATGGGTGTTAACTCCCCTCAAGTTATGACCCGTTGTCCCCTACAGAATAATGGTTGCATCTAATATTAAAATAAAGATGGCGGAGTATAGCGTTGATTCATCTCGTTCTACTCTGGATTACTTGGAGTCAATAAAGATCCTAGAAAGTTAGTATTTATATGCCTGTGTGTTTTTTGTTTGTTTGTTTTTTCACTGTCTTTGACTTTCCCAGTATGTTTGTTGCTGTTGACAACAATTCAGTCCTCTGCCAGGCTTCAGTCAATGTTTTTCTTCACTACCTACCCAACTCCTCGTCGGGCACTATGTAGCTGGTGTGGTATATTTATCACAGACAGTAGGGCAATTGTCACATTTAGTGCTCCAAGAAAATATTCTCTGTCCATGTGTATTTATATAAATAGATGCACTTTCTTTGGCTTGAATAACGATCACTGGCTTCGTACATACAGGTATACTGGTTTACCTGTTTCTAGTTGAAATATAGCCAATCTTATTAACCAAGACAGTTGGACATTTGCCACATGTCACAACACTCATTTCCAAGTGCCATAGCTTGAAACAAGTAGTCAAATCTGATATTGGCTGGAGCTTTAGTTTATATGGACATGGTAAATGGCAAACTAGATGGTCAGAAAGTAATAAAAATAATCACAGCTTTACTCCACCCACCCCACTATGAAGTAAAAGGCTGTTTATAAGGCCATGTATGATGGTTTCATTTTTCTTATGGAAAACAATTTTAATTAAAAACTTCTATGCTCCTGTACCCAACCGTGGGGGTTCATCACACTAAACAACAGGTGTCACTATTACTAAGATAAATGTACTTTTTTTTCATTAAAATTACTGAATGCTTATACATATGTACTAAAACGTTAGTTAACATTTAATATCAGGCAATGCATTGGTTCATTACCCTGGCTACGTGTTAAAATGGTTATGAATTCATTTTGGATAAGTACGTACGTAACCGACCAATCTTGGACTTTATTTCAATATGTTGGTCAGGGTTCTGACCCTGTGTATTTTTCGGTGGGTACCGTTTAATTTCATTACCCTGGCTACGTGTTAAAATGGGTCTGAAGTCACTCTGGATAAGTACGTACGTAACCGACCAATCTTGGACTTTAATTCAATGTGTTGGTCAGGGTTCTGACCCTGTGTATTTTTCGGTGGGTACCGTTTAATTTCACTACCCTGGCTACGTGTTAAAATGGTTATGAATTCATTTTGGATAAGTACGTACATAACCGACCAATCTTGGACTTTATTTCAATATGTTGGTCAGGGTTCAGACCCTGTGTATTTTTCGGTGGGTACCGTTTAATTTCATTACCCTGGCTACGTGTTAAAATGGTTATGAATTCATTTTGGATAAGTACGTACATAACCGACCAATCTTGGACTTTATTTCAATATGTTGGTCAGGGTTCAGACCCTGTGTATTTTTCGGTGGGTACCGTTTAATTTCATTACCCTGGCTACGTGTTAAAATGGGTCTGAAGTCACTCTGGATAAGTACGTACGTAACCGACCAATCTTGGACTTTATTTCAATATGTTGGTCAGGGTTCTGACCCTGTGTATTTTTCGGTGGGTACCGTTTAATTTCATTACCCTGGCTACGTGTTAAAATGGTTATGAATTCACTCTGGATAAGTACGTACATAACCGACCAATCTTGGACTTTATTTCAATATGTTGGTCAGGGTTCTGACCCTGTGTATTTTTCGGTGGGTACCGTTTAATTTCATTACCCTGGCTACGTGTTAAAATGGTTATGAATTCACTCTGGATAAGTACGTACATAACCGACCAATCTTGGACTTTATTTCAATATGTTGGTCAGGGTTCAGACCCTGTGTATTTTTCGGTGGGTACCGTTTAATTTCATTACCCTGGCTACGTGTTAAAATGGTTATGAATTCATTTTGGATAAGTTACGTACATAACCGACCAATCTTGGACTTTATTTCAATATGTTGGTCAGGGTTCTGACCCTGTGTATTTTTCGGTGGGTACCGTTTAATTTCATTACCCTGGCTACGTGTTAAAATGGTTATGAATTCATTTTGGATAAGTTACGTACATAACCGACCAATCTTGGACTTTATTTTGCATGCAGGTAAGGTACACCTACAGACATAACTGTGGACATTCAGTTCTTTTTATTTAGATCATGGCAATTTTTTGGTCAGAGCGCCCTCTAGTTTTGTGGAGAATCATGTTCATTTGGAATGCTCTGATTGGATGGAAGTTCAAGCCTAGCAAGGTGTGATAGAATTGGCCTGTTATGTTCAGATTCAAATAAGCATGAACCACTAATTTGACAGGGAAGTGATACTTATAATGCAGCAAGCTGTTCTAATTGCTGTTGTGGTAGAGTTTTTCTATTTTCCTGTCAAATGCATTTATTGGTCCACTGAAAAATGAAAATAATGTTCCCTGTAACTTAGACTCTTATTGATCAAGGCATTTTAAAAATCATGGGTGTTAACTCCCCTCAAGTTATGACCCGTTGTCCCCTACAGAATAATGGTTGCATCTAATATTAAAATAAAGATGGCGGAGTATAGCGTTGATTCATCTCGTTCTACTCTGGATTACTTGGAGTCAATAAAGATCCTAGAAAGTTAGTATTTATATGCCTGTGTGTTTTTTGTTTGTTTGTTTTTTCACTGTCTTTGACTTTCCCAGTATGTTTGTTGCTGTTGACAACAATTCAGTCCTCTGCCAGGCTTCAGTCAATGTTTTTCTTCACTACCTACCCAACTCCTCGTCGGGCACTATGTAGCTGGTGTGGTATATTTATCACAGACAGTAGGGCAATTGTCACATTTAGTGCTCCAAGAAAATATTCTCTGTCCATGTGTATTTATATAAATAGATGCACTTTCTTTGGCTTGAATAACGATCACTGGCTTCGTACATACAGGTATACTGGTTTACCTGTTTCTAGTT
This sequence comes from Saccoglossus kowalevskii, assembly GCF_978046115.1. Classification (NCBI taxonomy): domain Eukaryota; kingdom Metazoa; phylum Hemichordata; class Enteropneusta; family Harrimaniidae; genus Saccoglossus; species Saccoglossus kowalevskii. The sequence continues at coordinate 79,999 of NW_028188636.1, forward strand.
GAAATATAGCCAATCTTATTAACCAAGACAGTTGGACATTTGCCACATGTCACAACACTCATTTCCAAGTGCCATAGCTTGAAACAAGTAGTCAAATCTGATATTGGCTGGAGCTTTAGTTTATATGGACATGGTAAATGGCAAACTAGATGGTCAGAAAGTAATAAAAATAATCACAGCTTTACTCCACCCACCCCACTATGAAGTAAAAGGCTGTTTATAAGGCCATGTATGATGGTTTCATTTTTCTTATGGAAAACAATTTTAATTAAAAACTTCTATGCTCCTGTACCCAACCGTGGGGGTTCATCACACTAAACAACAGGTGTCACTATTACTAAGATAAATGTACTTTTTTTTCATTAAAATTACTGAATGCTTATACATATGTACTAAAACGTTAGTTAACATTTAATATCAGGCAATGCATTGGTTCATTACCCTGGCTACGTGTTAAAATGGTTATGAATTCATTTTGGATAAGTACGTACGTAACCGACCAATCTTGGACTTTATTTCAATATGTTGGTCAGGGTTCTGACCCTGTGTATTTTTCGGTGGGTACCGTTTAATTTCATTACCCTGGCTACGTGTTAAAATGGGTCTGAAGTCACTCTGGATAAGTACGTACGTAACCGACCAATCTTGGACTTTAATTCAATGTGTTGGTCAGGGTTCTGACCCTGTGTATTTTTCGGTGGGTACCGTTTAATTTCACTACCCTGGCTACGTGTTAAAATGGTTATGAATTCATTTTGGATAAGTACGTACATAACCGACCAATCTTGGACTTTATTTCAATATGTTGGTCAGGGTTCAGACCCTGTGTATTTTTCGGTGGGTACCGTTTAATTTCATTACCCTGGCTACGTGTTAAAATGGTTATGAATTCATTTTGGATAAGTACGTACATAACCGACCAATCTTGGACTTTATTTCAATATGTTGGTCAGGGTTCAGACCCTGTGTATTTTTCGGTGGGTACCGTTTAATTTCATTACCCTGGCTACGTGTTAAAATGGGTCTGAAGTCACTCTGGATAAGTACGTACGTAACCGACCAATCTTGGACTTTATTTCAATATGTTGGTCAGGGTTCTGACCCTGTGTATTTTTCGGTGGGTACCGTTTAATTTCATTACCCTGGCTACGTGTTAAAATGGTTATGAATTCATTTTGGATAAGTACGTACATAACCGACCAATCTTGGACTTTATATTTCAATGTGTTGGTCAGGGTTCTGACCCTGTGTATTTTTCGGTGGGTACTGTTTAATTTCATTACCCTGGCTACGTGTTAAAATGGTTATGAATTCACTCTGGATAAGTACGTACATAACCGACCAATCTTGGACTTTATTTCAATATGTTGGTCAGGGTTCAGACCCTGTGTATTTTTCGGTGGGTACCGTTTAATTTCATTACCCTGGCTACGTGTTAAAATGGTTATGAATTCATTTTGGATAAGTTACGTACATAACCGACCAATCTTGGACTTTATTTTGCATGCAGGTAAGGTACACCTACAGACATAACTGTGGACATTCAGTTCTTTTTATTTAGATCATGGCAATTTTTTGGTCAGAGCGCCCTCTAGTTTTGTGGAGAATCATGTTCATTTGGAATGCTCTGATTGGATGGAAGTTCAAGCCTAGCAAGGTGTGATAGAATTGGCCTGTTATGTTCAGATTCAAATAAGCATGAACCACTAATTTGACAGGGAAGTGATACTTATAATGCAGCAAGCTGTTCTAATTGCTGTTGTGGTAGAGTTTTTCTATTTTCCTGTCAAATGCATTTATTGGTCCACTGAAAAATGAAAATAATGTTCCCTGTAACTTAGACTCTTATTGATCAAGGCATTTTAAAAATCATGGGTGTTAACTCCCCTCAAGTTATGACCCGTTGTCCCCTACAGAATAATGGTTGCATCTAATATTAAAATAAAGATGGCGGAGTATAGCGTTGATTCATCTCGTTCTACTCTGGATTACTTGGAGTCAATAAAGATCCTAGAAAGTTAGTATTTATATGCCTGTGTGTTTTTTGTTTGTTTGTTTTTTCACTGTCTTTGACTTTCCCAGTATGTTTGTTGCTGTTGACAACAATTCAGTCCTCTGCCAGGCTTCAGTCAATGTTTTTCTTCACTACCTACCCAACTCCTCGTCGGGCACTATGTAGCTGGTGTGGTATATTTATCACAGACAGTAGGGCAATTGTCACATTTAGTGCTCCAAGAAAATATTCTCTGTCCATGTGTATTTATATAAATAGATGCACTTTCTTTGGCTTGAATAACGATCACTGGCTTCGTACATACAGGTATACTGGTTTACCTGTTTCTAGTTGAAATATAGCCAATCTTATTAACCAAGACAGTTGGACATTTGCCACATGTCACAACACTCATTTCCAAGTGCCATAGCTTGAAACAAGTAGTCAAATCTGATATTGGCTGGAGCTTTAGTTTATATGGACATGGTAAATGGCAAACTAGATGGTCAGAAAGTAATAAAAATAATCACAGCTTTACTCCACCCACCCCACTATGAAGTAAAAGGCTGTTTATAAGGCCATGTATGATGGTTTCATTTTTCTTATGGAAAACAATTTTAATTAAAAACTTCTATGCTCCTGTACCCAACCGTGGGGGTTCATCACACTAAACAACAGGTGTCACTATTACTAAGATAAATGTACTTTTTTTTCATTAAAATTACTGAATGCTTATACATATGTACTAAAACGTTAGTTAACATTTAATATCAGGCAATGCATTGGTTCATTACCCTGGCTACGTGTTAAAATGGTTATGAATTCATTTTGGATAAGTACGTACGTAACCGACCAATCTTGGACTTTATTTCAATATGTTGGTCAGGGTTCTGACCCTGTGTATTTTTCGGTGGGTACCGTTTAATTTCATTACCCTGGCTACGTGTTAAAATGGGTCTGAAGTCACTCTGGATAAGTACGTACGTAACCGACCAATCTTGGACTTTAATTCAATGTGTTGGTCAGGGTTCTGACCCTGTGTATTTTTCGGTGGGTACCGTTTAATTTCACTACCCTGGCTACGTGTTAAAATGGTTATGAATTCATTTTGGATAAGTACGTACATAACCGACCAATCTTGGACTTTATTTCAATATGTTGGTCAGGGTTCAGACCCTGTGTATTTTTCGGTGGGTACCGTTTAATTTCATTACCCTGGCTACGTGTTAAAATGGTTATGAATTCATTTTGGATAAGTACGTACATAACCGACCAATCTTGGACTTTATTTCAATATGTTGGTCAGGGTTCAGACCCTGTGTATTTTTCGGTGGGTACCGTTTAATTTCATTACCCTGGCTACGTGTTAAAATGGGTCTGAAGTCACTCTGGATAAGTACGTACGTAACCGACCAATCTTGGACTTTATTTCAATATGTTGGTCAGGGTTCTGACCCTGTGTATTTTTCGGTGGGTACCGTTTAATTTCATTACCCTGGCTACGTGTTAAAATGGTTATGAATTCACTCTGGATAAGTACGTACATAACCGACCAATCTTGGACTTTATTTCAATATGTTGGTCAGGGTTCTGACCCTGTGTATTTTTCGGTGGGTACCGTTTAATTTCATTACCCTGGCTACGTGTTAAAATGGTTATGAATTCACTCTGGATAAGTACGTACATAACCGACCAATCTTGGACTTTATTTCAATATGTTGGTCAGGGTTCAGACCCTGTGTATTTTTCGGTGGGTACCGTTTAATTTCATTACCCTGGCTACGTGTTAAAATGGTTATGAATTCATTTTGGATAAGTTACGTACATAACCGACCAATCTTGGACTTTATTTCAATATGTTGGTCAGGGTTCTGACCCTGTGTATTTTTCGGTGGGTACCGTTTAATTTCATTACCCTGGCTACGTGTTAAAATGGTTATGAATTCACTCTGGATAAGTACGTACATAACCGACCAATCTTGGACTTTATTTCAATATGTTGGTCAGGGTTCAGACCCTGTGTATTTTTCGGTGGGTACCGTTTAATTTCATTACCCTGGCTACGTGTTAAAATGGTTATGAATTCATTTTGGATAAGTTACGTACATAACCGACCAATCTTGGACTTTATTTCAATATGTTGGTCAGGGTTCTGACCCTGTGTATTTTTCGGTGGGTACCGTTTAATTTCATTACCCTGGCTACGTGTTAAAATGGTTATGAATTCATTTTGGATAAGTTACGTACATAACCGACCAATCTTGGACTTTATTTTGCATGCAGGTAAGGTACACCTACAGACATAACTGTGGACATTCAGTTCTTTTTATTTAGATCATGGCAATTTTTTGGTCAGAGCGCCCTCTAGTTTTGTGGAGAATCATGTTCATTTGGAATGCTCTGATTGGATGGAAGTTCAAGCCTAGCAAGGTGTGATAGAATTGGCCTGTTATGTTCAGATTCAAATAAGCATGAACCACTAATTTGACAGGGAAGTGATACTTATAATGCAGCAAGCTGTTCTAATTGCTGTTGTGGTAGAGTTTTTCTATTTTCCTGTCAAATGCATTTATTGGTCCACTGAAAAATGAAAATAATGTTCCCTGTAACTTAGACTCTTATTGATCAAGGCATTTTAAAAATCATGGGTGTTAACTCCCCTCAAGTTATGACCCGTTGTCCCCTACAGAATAATGGTTGCATCTAATATTAAAATAAAGATGGCGGAGTATAGCGTTGATTCATCTCGTTCTACTCTGGATTACTTGGAGTCAATAAAGATCCTAGAAAGTTAGTATTTATATGCCTGTGTGTTTTTTGTTTGTTTGTTTTTTCACTGTCTTTGACTTTCCCAGTATGTTTGTTGCTGTTGACAACAATTCAGTCCTCTGCCAGGCTTCAGTCAATGTTTTTCTTCACTACCTACCCAACTCCTCGTCGGGCACTATGTAGCTGGTGTGGTATATTTATCACAGACAGTAGGGCAATTGTCACATTTAGTGCTCCAAGAAAATATTCTCTGTCCATGTGTATTTATATAAATAGATGCACTTTCTTTGGCTTGAATAACGATCACTGGCTTCGTACATACAGGTATACTGGTTTACCTGTTTCTAGTTGAAATATAGCCAATCTTATTAACCAAGACAGTTGGACATTTGCCACATGTCACAACACTCATTTCCAAGTGCCATAGCTTGAAACAAGTAGTCAAATCTGATATTGGCTGGAGCTTTAGTTTATATGGACATGGTAAATGGCAAACTAGATGGTCAGAAAGTAATAAAAATAATCACAGCTTTACTCCACCCACCCCACTATGAAGTAAAAGGCTGTTTATAAGGCCATGTATGATGGTTTCATTTTTCTTATGGAAAACAATTTTAATTAAAAACTTCTATGCTCCTGTACCCAACCGTGGGGGTTCATCACACTAAACAACAGGTGTCACTATTACTAAGATAAATGTACTTTTTTTTCATTAAAATTACTGAATGCTTATACATATGTACTAAAACGTTAGTTAACATTTAATATCAGGCAATGCATTGGTTCATTACCCTGGCTACGTGTTAAAATGGTTATGAATTCATTTTGGATAAGTACGTACGTAACCGACCAATCTTGGACTTTATTTCAATATGTTGGTCAGGGTTCTGACCCTGTGTATTTTTCGGTGGGTACCGTTTAATTTCATTACCCTGGCTACGTGTTAAAATGGGTCTGAAGTCACTCTGGATAAGTACGTACGTAACCGACCAATCTTGGACTTTAATTCAATGTGTTGGTCAGGGTTCTGACCCTGTGTATTTTTCGGTGGGTACCGTTTAATTTCACTACCCTGGCTACGTGTTAAAATGGTTATGAATTCATTTTGGATAAGTACGTACATAACCGACCAATCTTGGACTTTATTTCAATATGTTGGTCAGGGTTCAGACCCTGTGTATTTTTCGGTGGGTACCGTTTAATTTCATTACCCTGGCTACGTGTTAAAATGGTTATGAATTCATTTTGGATAAGTACGTACATAACCGACCAATCTTGGACTTTATTTCAATATGTTGGTCAGGGTTCAGACCCTGTGTATTTTTCGGTGGGTACCGTTTAATTTCATTACCCTGGCTACGTGTTAAAATGGGTCTGAAGTCACTCTGGATAAGTACGTACGTAACCGACCAATCTTGGACTTTATTTCAATATGTTGGTCAGGGTTCTGACCCTGTGTATTTTTCGGTGGGTACCGTTTAATTTCATTACCCTGGCTACGTGTTAAAATGGTTATGAATTCACTCTGGATAAGTACGTACATAACCGACCAATCTTGGACTTTATTTCAATATGTTGGTCAGGGTTCTGACCCTGTGTATTTTTCGGTGGGTACCGTTTAATTTCATTACCCTGGCTACGTGTTAAAATGGTTATGAATTCACTCTGGATAAGTACGTACATAACCGACCAATCTTGGACTTTATTTCAATATGTTGGTCAGGGTTCAGACCCTGTGTATTTTTCGGTGGGTACCGTTTAATTTCATTACCCTGGCTACGTGTTAAAATGGTTATGAATTCATTTTGGATAAGTTACGTACATAACCGACCAATCTTGGACTTTATTTCAATATGTTGGTCAGGGTTCTGACCCTGTGTATTTTTCGGTGGGTACCGTTTAATTTCATTACCCTGGCTACGTGTTAAAATGGTTATGAATTCATTTTGGATAAGTTACGTACATAACCGACCAATCTTGGACTTTATTTTGCATGCAGGTAAGGTACACCTACAGACATAACTGTGGACATTCAGTTCTTTTTATTTAGATCATGGCAATTTTTTGGTCAGAGCGCCCTCTAGTTTTGTGGAGAATCATGTTCATTTGGAATGCTCTGATTGGATGGAAGTTCAAGCCTAGCAAGGTGTGATAGAATTGGCCTGTTATGTTCAGATTCAAATAAGCATGAACCACTAATTTGACAGGGAAGTGATACTTATAATGCAGCAAGCTGTTCTAATTGCTGTTGTGGTAGAGTTTTTCTATTTTCCTGTCAAATGCATTTATTGGTCCACTGAAAAATGAAAATAATGTTCCCTGTAACTTAGACTCTTATTGATCAAGGCATTTTAAAAATCATGGGTGTTAACTCCCCTCAAGTTATGACCCGTTGTCCCCTACAGAATAATGGTTGCATCTAATATTAAAATAAAGATGGCGGAGTATAGCGTTGATTCATCTCGTTCTACTCTGGATTACTTGGAGTCAATAAAGATCCTAGAAAGTTAGTATTTATATGCCTGTGTGTTTTTTGTTTGTTTGTTTTTTCACTGTCTTTGACTTTCCCAGTATGTTTGTTGCTGTTGACAACAATTCAGTCCTCTGCCAGGCTTCAGTCAATGTTTTTCTTCACTACCTACCCAACTCCTCGTCGGGCACTATGTAGCTGGTGTGGTATATTTATCACAGACAGTAGGGCAATTGTCACATTTAGTGCTCCAAGAAAATATTCTCTGTCCATGTGTATTTATATAAATAGATGCACTTTCTTTGGCTTGAATAACGATCACTGGCTTCGTACATACAGGTATACTGGTTTACCTGTTTCTAGTTGAAATATAGCCAATCTTATTAACCAAGACAGTTGGACATTTGCCACATGTCACAACACTCATTTCCAAGTGCCATAGCTTGAAACAAGTAGTCAAATCTGATATTGGCTGGAGCTTTAGTTTATATGGACATGGTAAATGGCAAACTAGATGGTCAGAAAGTAATAAAAATAATCACAGCTTTACTCCACCCACCCCACTATGAAGTAAAAGGCTGTTTATAAGGCCATGTATGATGGTTTCATTTTTCTTATGGAAAACAATTTTAATTAAAAACTTCTATGCTCCTGTACCCAACCGTGGGGGTTCATCACACTAAACAACAGGTGTCACTATTACTAAGATAAATGTACTTTTTTTTCATTAAAATTACTGAATGCTTATACATATGTACTAAAACGTTAGTTAACATTTAATATCAGGCAATGCATTGGTTCATTACCCTGGCTACGTGTTAAAATGGTTATGAATTCATTTTGGATAAGTACGTACGTAACCGACCAATCTTGGACTTTATTTCAATATGTTGGTCAGGGTTCTGACCCTGTGTATTTTTCGGTGGGTACCGTTTAATTTCATTACCCTGGCTACGTGTTAAAATGGGTCTGAAGTCACTCTGGATAAGTACGTACGTAACCGACCAATCTTGGACTTTAATTCAATGTGTTGGTCAGGGTTCTGACCCTGTGTATTTTTCGGTGGGTACCGTTTAATTTCACTACCCTGGCTACGTGTTAAAATGGTTATGAATTCATTTTGGATAAGTACGTACATAACCGACCAATCTTGGACTTTATTTCAATATGTTGGTCAGGGTTCAGACCCTGTGTATTTTTCGGTGGGTACCGTTTAATTTCATTACCCTGGCTACGTGTTAAAATGGTTATGAATTCATTTTGGATAAGTACGTACATAACCGACCAATCTTGGACTTTATTTCAATATGTTGGTCAGGGTTCAGACCCTGTGTATTTTTCGGTGGGTACCGTTTAATTTCATTACCCTGGCTACGTGTTAAAATGGGTCTGAAGTCACTCTGGATAAGTACGTACGTAACCGACCAATCTTGGACTTTATTTCAATATGTTGGTCAGGGTTCTGACCCTGTGTATTTTTCGGTGGGTACCGTTTAATTTCATTACCCTGGCTACGTGTTAAAATGGTTATGAATTCACTCTGGATAAGTACGTACATAACCGACCAATCTTGGACTTTATTTCAATATGTTGGTCAGGGTTCTGACCCTGTGTATTTTTCGGTGGGTACCGTTTAATTTCATTACCCTGGCTACGTGTTAAAATGGTTATGAATTCACTCTGGATAAGTACGTACATAACCGACCAATCTTGGACTTTATTTCAATATGTTGGTCAGGGTTCAGACCCTGTGTATTTTTCGGTGGGTACCGTTTAATTTCATTACCCTGGCTACGTGTTAAAATGGTTATGAATTCATTTTGGATAAGTTACGTACATAACCGACCAATCTTGGACTTTATTTCAATATGTTGGTCAGGGTTCTGACCCTGTGTATTTTTCGGTGGGTACCGTTTAATTTCATTACCCTGGCTACGTGTTAAAATGGTTATGAATTCATTTTGGATAAGTTACGTACATAACCGACCAATCTTGGACTTTATTTTGCATGCAGGTAAGGTACACCTACAGACATAACTGTGGACATTCAGTTCTTTTTATTTAGATCATGGCAATTTTTTGGTCAGAGCGCCCTCTAGTTTTGTGGAGAATCATGTTCATTTGGAATGCTCTGATTGGATGGAAGTTCAAGCCTAGCAAGGTGTGATAGAATTGGCCTGTTATGTTCAGATTCAAATAAGCATGAACCACTAATTTGACAGGGAAGTGATACTTATAATGCAGCAAGCTGTTCTAATTGCTGTTGTGGTAGAGTTTTTCTATTTTCCTGTCAAATGCATTTATTGGTCCACTGAAAAATGAAAATAATGTTCCCTGTAACTTAGACTCTTATTGATCAAGGCATTTTAAAAATCATGGGTGTTAACTCCCCTCAAGTTATGACCCGTTGTCCCCTACAGAATAATGGTTGCATCTAATATTAAAATAAAGATGGCGGAGTATAGCGTTGATTCATCTCGTTCTACTCTGGATTACTTGGAGTCAATAAAGATCCTAGAAAGTTAGTATTTATATGCCTGTGTGTTTTTTGTTTGTTTGTTTTTTCACTGTCTTTGACTTTCCCAGTATGTTTGTTGCTGTTGACAACAATTCAGTCCTCTGCCAGGCTTCAGTCAATGTTTTTCTTCACTACCTACCCAACTCCTCGTCGGGCACTATGTAGCTGGTGTGGTATATTTATCACAGACAGTAGGGCAATTGTCACATTTAGTGCTCCAAGAAAATATTCTCTGTCCATGTGTATTTATATAAATAGATGCACTTTCTTTGGCTTGAATAACGATCACTGGCTTCGTACATACAGGTATACTGGTTTACCTGTTTCTAGTTGAAATATAGCCAATCTTATTAACCAAGACAGTTGGACATTTGCCACATGTCACAACACTCATTTCCAAGTGCCATAGCTTGAAACAAGTAGTCAAATCTGATATTGGCTGGAGCTTTAGTTTATATGGACATGGTAAATGGCAAACTAGATGGTCAGAAAGTAATAAAAATAATCACAGCTTTACTCCACCCACCCCACTATGAAGTAAAAGGCTGTTTATAAGGCCATGTATGATGGTTTCATTTTTCTTATGGAAAACAATTTTAATTAAAAACTTCTATGCTCCTGTACCCAACCGTGGGGGTTCATCACACTAAACAACAGGTGTCACTATTACTAAGATAAATGTACTTTTTTTTCATTAAAATTACTGAATGCTTATACATATGTACTAAAACGTTAGTTAACATTTAATATCAGGCAATGCATTGGTTCATTACCCTGGCTACGTGTTAAAATGGTTATGAATTCATTTTGGATAAGTACGTACGTAACCGACCAATCTTGGACTTTATTTCAATATGTTGGTCAGGGTTCTGACCCTGTGTATTTTTCGGTGGGTACCGTTTAATTTCATTACCCTGGCTACGTGTTAAAATGGGTCTGAAGTCACTCTGGATAAGTACGTACGTAACCGACCAATCTTGGACTTTAATTCAATGTGTTGGTCAGGGTTCTGACCCTGTGTATTTTTCGGTGGGTACCGTTTAATTTCACTACCCTGGCTACGTGTTAAAATGGTTATGAATTCATTTTGGATAAGTACGTACATAACCGACCAATCTTGGACTTTATTTCAATATGTTGGTCAGGGTTCAGACCCTGTGTATTTTTCGGTGGGTACCGTTTAATTTCATTACCCTGGCTACGTGTTAAAATGGTTATGAATTCATTTTGGATAAGTACGTACATAACCGACCAATCTTGGACTTTATTTCAATATGTTGGTCAGGGTTCAGACCCTGTGTATTTTTCGGTGGGTACCGTTTAATTTCATTACCCTGGCTACGTGTTAAAATGGGTCTGAAGTCACTCTGGATAAGTACGTACGTAACCGACCAATCTTGGACTTTATTTCAATATGTTGGTCAGGGTTCTGACCCTGTGTATTTTTCGGTGGGTACCGTTTAATTTCATTACCCTGGCTACGTGTTAAAATGGTTATGAATTCATTTTGGATAAGTACGTACATAACCGACCAATCTTGGACTTTATATTTCAATGTGTTGGTCAGGGTTCTGACCCTGTGTATTTTTCGGTGGGTACTGTTTAATTTCATTACCCTGGCTACGTGTTAAAATGGTTATGAATTCACTCTGGATAAGTACGTACATAACCGACCAATCTTGGACTTTATTTCAATATGTTGGTCAGGGTTCAGACCCTGTGTATTTTTCGGTGGGTACCGTTTAATTTCATTACCCTGGCTACGTGTTAAAATGGTTATGAATTCATTTTGGATAAGTTACGTACATAACCGACCAATCTTGGACTTTATTTTGCATGCAGGTAAGGTACACCTACAGACATAACTGTGGACATTCAGTTCTTTTTATTTAGATCATGGCAATTTTTTGGTCAGAGCGCCCTCTAGTTTTGTGGAGAATCATGTTCATTTGGAATGCTCTGATTGGATGGAAGTTCAAGCCTAGCAAGGTGTGATAGAATTGGCCTGTTATGTTCAGATTCAAATAAGCATGAACCACTAATTTGACAGGGAAGTGATACTTATAATGCAGCAAGCTGTTCTAATTGCTGTTGTGGTAGAGTTTTTCTATTTTCCTGTCAAATGCATTTATTGGTCCACTGAAAAATGAAAATAATGTTCCCTGTAACTTAGACTCTTATTGATCAAGGCATTTTAAAAATCATGGGTGTTAACTCCCCTCAAGTTATGACCCGTTGTCCCCTACAGAATAATGGTTGCATCTAATATTAAAATAAAGATGGCGGAGTATAGCGTTGATTCATCTCGTTCTACTCTGGATTACTTGGAGTCAATAAAGATCCTAGAAAGTTAGTATTTATATGCCTGTGTGTTTTTTGTTTGTTTGTTTTTTCACTGTCTTTGACTTTCCCAGTATGTTTGTTGCTGTTGACAACAATTCAGTCCTCTGCCAGGCTTCAGTCAATGTTTTTCTTCACTACCTACCCAACTCCTCGTCGGGCACTATGTAGCTGGTGTGGTATATTTATCACAGACAGTAGGGCAATTGTCACATTTAGTGCTCCAAGAAAATATTCTCTGTCCATGTGTATTTATATAAATAGATGCACTTTCTTTGGCTTGAATAACGATCACTGGCTTCGTACATACAGGTATACTGGTTTACCTGTTTCTAGTTGAAATATAGCCAATCTTATTAACCAAGACAGTTGGACATTTGCCACATGTCACAACACTCATTTCCAAGTGCCATAGCTTGAAACAAGTAGTCAAATCTGATATTGGCTGGAGCTTTAGTTTATATGGACATGGTAAATGGCAAACTAGATGGTCAGAAAGTAATAAAAATAATCACAGCTTTACTCCACCCACCCCACTATGAAGTAAAAGGCTGTTTATAAGGCCATGTATGATGGTTTCATTTTTCTTATGGAAAACAATTTTAATTAAAAACTTCTATGCTCCTGTACCCAACCGTGGGGGTTCATCACACTAAACAACAGGTGTCACTATTACTAAGATAAATGTACTTTTTTTTCATTAAAATTACTGAATGCTTATACATATGTACTAAAACGTTAGTTAACATTTAATATCAGGCAATGCATTGGTTCATTACCCTGGCTACGTGTTAAAATGGTTATGAATTCATTTTGGATAAGTACGTACGTAACCGACCAATCTTGGACTTTATTTCAATATGTTGGTCAGGGTTCTGACCCTGTGTATTTTTCGGTGGGTACCGTTTAATTTCATTACCCTGGCTACGTGTTAAAATGGGTCTGAAGTCACTCTGGATAAGTACGTACGTAACCGACCAATCTTGGACTTTAATTCAATGTGTTGGTCAGGGTTCTGACCCTGTGTATTTTTCGGTGGGTACCGTTTAATTTCACTACCCTGGCTACGTGTTAAAATGGTTATGAATTCATTTTGGATAAGTACGTACATAACCGACCAATCTTGGACTTTATTTCAATATGTTGGTCAGGGTTCAGACCCTGTGTATTTTTCGGTGGGTACCGTTTAATTTCATTACCCTGGCTACGTGTTAAAATGGTTATGAATTCATTTTGGATAAGTACGTACATAACCGACCAATCTTGGACTTTATTTCAATATGTTGGTCAGGGTTCTGACCCTGTGTATTTTTCGGTGGGTACCGTTTAATTTCATTACCCTGGCTACGTGTTAAAATGGTTATGAATTCATTTTGGATAAGTTACGTACATAACCGACCAATCTTGGACTTTATTTTGCATGCAGGTAAGGTACACCTACAGACATAACTGTGGACATTCAGTTCTTTTTATTTAGATCATGGCAATTTTTTGGTCAGAGCGCCCTCTAGTTTTGTGGAGAATCATGTTCATTTGGAATGCTCTGATTGGATGGAAGTTCAAGCCTAGCAAGGTGTGATAGAATTGGCCTGTTATGTTCAGATTCAAATAAGCATGAACCACTAATTTGACAGGGAAGTGATACTTATAATGCAGCAAGCTGTTCTAATTGCTGTTGTGGTAGAGTTTTTCTATTTTCCTGTCAAATGCATTTATTGGTCCACTGAAAAATGAAAATAATGTTCCCTGTAACTTAGACTCTTATTGATCAAGGCATTTTAAAAATCATGGGTGTTAACTCCCCTCAAGTTATGACCCGTTGTCCCCTACAGAATAATGGTTGCATCTAATATTAAAATAAAGATGGCGGAGTATAGCGTTGATTCATCTCGTTCTACTCTGGATTACTTGGAGTCAATAAAGATCCTAGAAAGTTAGTATTTATATGCCTGTGTGTTTTTTGTTTGTTTGTTTTTTCACTGTCTTTGACTTTCCCAGTATGTTTGTTGCTGTTGACAACAATTCAGTCCTCTGCCAGGCTTCAGTCAATGTTTTTCTTCACTACCTACCCAACTCCTCGTCGGGCACTATGTAGCTGGTGTGGTATATTTATCACAGACAGTAGGGCAATTGTCACATTTAGTGCTCCAAGAAAATATTCTCTGTCCATGTGTATTTATATAAATAGATGCACTTTCTTTGGCTTGAATAACGATCACTGGCTTCGTACATACAGGTATACTGGTTTACCTGTTTCTAGTTGAAATATAGCCAATCTTATTAACCAAGACAGTTGGACATTTGCCACATGTCACAACACTCATTTCCAAGTGCCATAGCTTGAAACAAGTAGTCAAATCTGATATTGGCTGGAGCTTTAGTTTATATGGACATGGTAAATGGCAAACTAGATGGTCAGAAAGTAATAAAAATAATCACAGCTTTACTCCACCCACCCCACTATGAAGTAAAAGGCTGTTTATAAGGCCATGTATGATGGTTTCATTTTTCTTATGGAAAACAATTTTAATTAAAAACTTCTATGCTCCTGTACCCAACCGTGGGGGTTCATCACACTAAACAACAGGTGTCACTATTACTAAGATAAATGTACTTTTTTTTCATTAAAATTACTGAATGCTTATACATATGTACTAAAACGTTAGTTAACATTTAATATCAGGCAATGCATTGGTTCATTACCCTGGCTACGTGTTAAAATGGTTATGAATTCATTTTGGATAAGTACGTACGTAACCGACCAATCTTGGACTTTATTTCAATATGTTGGTCAGGGTTCTGACCCTGTGTATTTTTCGGTGGGTACCGTTTAATTTCATTACCCTGGCTACGTGTTAAAATGGGTCTGAAGTCACTCTGGATAAGTACGTACGTAACCGACCAATCTTGGACTTTAATTCAATGTGTTGGTCAGGGTTCTGACCCTGTGTATTTTTCGGTGGGTACCGTTTAATTTCACTACCCTGGCTACGTGTTAAAATGGTTATGAATTCATTTTGGATAAGTACGTACATAACCGACCAATCTTGGACTTTATTTCAATATGTTGGTCAGGGTTCAGACCCTGTGTATTTTTCGGTGGGTACCGTTTAATTTCATTACCCTGGCTACGTGTTAAAATGGTTATGAATTCATTTTGGATAAGTACGTACATAACCGACCAATCTTGGACTTTATTTCAATATGTTGGTCAGGGTTCAGACCCTGTGTATTTTTCGGTGGGTACCGTTTAATTTCATTACCCTGGCTACGTGTTAAAATGGGTCTGAAGTCACTCTGGATAAGTACGTACGTAACCGACCAATCTTGGACTTTATTTCAATATGTTGGTCAGGGTTCTGACCCTGTGTATTTTTCGGTGGGTACCGTTTAATTTCATTACCCTGGCTACGTGTTAAAATGGTTATGAATTCACTCTGGATAAGTACGTACATAACCGACCAATCTTGGACTTTATTTCAATATGTTGGTCAGGGTTCTGACCCTGTGTATTTTTCGGTGGGTACCGTTTAATTTCATTACCCTGGCTACGTGTTAAAATGGTTATGAATTCACTCTGGATAAGTACGTACATAACCGACCAATCTTGGACTTTATTTCAATATGTTGGTCAGGGTTCAGACCCTGTGTATTTTTCGGTGGGTACCGTTTAATTTCATTACCCTGGCTACGTGTTAAAATGGTTATGAATTCATTTTGGATAAGTTACGTACATAACCGACCAATCTTGGACTTTATTTCAATATGTTGGTCAGGGTTCTGACCCTGTGTATTTTTCGGTGGGTACCGTTTAATTTCATTACCCTGGCTACGTGTTAAAATGGTTATGAATTCATTTTGGATAAGTTACGTACATAACCGACCAATCTTGGACTTTATTTTGCATGCAGGTAAGGTACACCTACAGACATAACTGTGGACATTCAGTTCTTTTTATTTAGATCATGGCAATTTTTTGGTCAGAGCGCCCTCTAGTTTTGTGGAGAATCATGTTCATTTGGAATGCTCTGATTGGATGGAAGTTCAAGCCTAGCAAGGTGTGATAGAATTGGCCTGTTATGTTCAGATTCAAATAAGCATGAACCACTAATTTGACAGGGAAGTGATACTTATAATGCAGCAAGCTGTTCTAATTGCTGTTGTGGTAGAGTTTTTCTATTTTCCTGTCAAATGCATTTATTGGTCCACTGAAAAATGAAAATAATGTTCCCTGTAACTTAGACTCTTATTGATCAAGGCATTTTAAAAATCATGGGTGTTAACTCCCCTCAAGTTATGACCCGTTGTCCCCTACAGAATAATGGTTGCATCTAATATTAAAATAAAGATGGCGGAGTATAGCGTTGATTCATCTCGTTCTACTCTGGATTACTTGGAGTCAATAAAGATCCTAGAAAGTTAGTATTTATATGCCTGTGTGTTTTTTGTTTGTTTGTTTTTTCACTGTCTTTGACTTTCCCAGTATGTTTGTTGCTGTTGACAACAATTCAGTCCTCTGCCAGGCTTCAGTCAATGTTTTTCTTCACTACCTACCCAACTCCTCGTCGGGCACTATGTAGCTGGTGTGGTATATTTATCACAGACAGTAGGGCAATTGTCACATTTAGTGCTCCAAGAAAATATTCTCTGTCCATGTGTATTTATATAAATAGATGCACTTTCTTTGGCTTGAATAACGATCACTGGCTTCGTACATACAGGTATACTGGTTTACCTGTTTCTAGTTGAAATATAGCCAATCTTATTAACCAAGACAGTTGGACATTTGCCACATGTCACAACACTCATTTCCAAGTGCCATAGCTTGAAACAAGTAGTCAAATCTGATATTGGCTGGAGCTTTAGTTTATATGGACATGGTAAATGGCAAACTAGATGGTCAGAAAGTAATAAAAATAATCACAGCTTTACTCCACCCACCCCACTATGAAGTAAAAGGCTGTTTATAAGGCCATGTATGATGGTTTCATTTTTCTTATGGAAAACAATTTTAATTAAAAACTTCTATGCTCCTGTACCCAACCGTGGGGGTTCATCACACTAAACAACAGGTGTCACTATTACTAAGATAAATGTACTTTTTTTTCATTAAAATTACTGAATGCTTATACATATGTACTAAAACGTTAGTTAACATTTAATATCAGGCAATGCATTGGTTCATTACCCTGGCTACGTGTTAAAATGGTTATGAATTCATTTTGGATAAGTACGTACGTAACCGACCAATCTTGGACTTTATTTCAATATGTTGGTCAGGGTTCTGACCCTGTGTATTTTTCGGTGGGTACCGTTTAATTTCATTACCCTGGCTACGTGTTAAAATGGGTCTGAAGTCACTCTGGATAAGTACGTACGTAACCGACCAATCTTGGACTTTAATTCAATGTGTTGGTCAGGGTTCTGACCCTGTGTATTTTTCGGTGGGTACCGTTTAATTTCACTACCCTGGCTACGTGTTAAAATGGTTATGAATTCATTTTGGATAAGTACGTACATAACCGACCAATCTTGGACTTTATTTCAATATGTTGGTCAGGGTTCAGACCCTGTGTATTTTTCGGTGGGTACCGTTTAATTTCATTACCCTGGCTACGTGTTAAAATGGTTATGAATTCATTTTGGATAAGTACGTACATAACCGACCAATCTTGGACTTTATTTCAATATGTTGGTCAGGGTTCAGACCCTGTGTATTTTTCGGTGGGTACCGTTTAATTTCATTACCCTGGCTACGTGTTAAAATGGGTCTGAAGTCACTCTGGATAAGTACGTACGTAACCGACCAATCTTGGACTTTATTTCAATATGTTGGTCAGGGTTCTGACCCTGTGTATTTTTCGGTGGGTACCGTTTAATTTCATTACCCTGGCTACGTGTTAAAATGGTTATGAATTCACTCTGGATAAGTACGTACATAACCGACCAATCTTGGACTTTATTTCAATATGTTGGTCAGGGTTCTGACCCTGTGTATTTTTCGGTGGGTACCGTTTAATTTCATTACCCTGGCTACGTGTTAAAATGGTTATGAATTCACTCTGGATAAGTACGTACATAACCGACCAATCTTGGACTTTATTTCAATATGTTGGTCAGGGTTCAGACCCTGTGTATTTTTCGGTGGGTACCGTTTAATTTCATTACCCTGGCTACGTGTTAAAATGGTTATGAATTCATTTTGGATAAGTTACGTACATAACCGACCAATCTTGGACTTTATTTCAATATGTTGGTCAGGGTTCTGACCCTGTGTATTTTTCGGTGGGTACCGTTTAATTTCATTACCCTGGCTACGTGTTAAAATGGGTCTGAAGTCACTCTGGATAAGTACGTACGTAACCGACCAATCTTGGACTTTATTTCAATATGTTGGTCAGGGTTCTGACCCTGTGTATTTTTCGGTGGGTACCGTTTAATTTCATTACCCTGGCTACGTGTTAAAATGGTTATGAATTCACTCTGGATAAGTACGTACATAACCGACCAATCTTGGACTTTATTTCAATATGTTGGTCAGGGTTCTGACCCTGTGTATTTTTCGGTGGGTACCGTTTAATTTCATTACCCTGGCTACGTGTTAAAATGGTTATGAATTCACTCTGGATAAGTACGTACATAACCGACCAATCTTGGACTTTATTTCAATATGTTGGTCAGGGTTCAGACCCTGTGTATTTTTCGGTGGGTACCGTTTAATTTCATTACCCTGGCTACGTGTTAAAATGGTTATGAATTCATTTTGGATAAGTTACGTACATAACCGACCAATCTTGGACTTTATTTCAATATGTTGGTCAGGGTTCTGACCCTGTGTATTTTTCGGTGGGTACCGTTTAATTTCATTACCCTGGCTACGTGTTAAAATGGTTATGAATTCATTTTGGATAAGTACGTACATAACCGACCAATCTTGGACTTTATTTCAATATGTTGGTCAGGGTTCTGACCCTGTGTATTTTTCGGTGGGTACCGTTTAATTTCATTACCCTGGCTACGTGTTAAAATGGTTATGAATTCATTTTGGATAAGTACGTACATAACCGACCAATCTTGGACTTTATTTCAATGTGTTGGTCAGGGTTCTGACCCTGTGTATTTTTCGGTGGGTACCGTTTAATTTCATTACCCTGGCTACGTGTTAAAATGGTTATGAATTCATTTTGGATAAGTACGTACATAACCGACCAATCTTGGACTTTATTTCAATGTGTTGGTCAGGGTTCTGACCCTGTGTATTTTTCGGTGGGTACCGTTTAATTTCATTACCCTGGCTACGTGTTAAAATGGGTCTGAAGTCACTCTGGATAAGTACGTACGTAACCGACCAATCTTGGACTTTAATTCAATGTGTTGGTCAGGGTTCTGACCCTGTGTATTTTTCGGTGGGTACCGTTTAATTTCACTACCCTGGCTACGTGTTAAAATGGTTATGAATTCATTTTGGATAAGTACGTACATAACCGACCAATCTTAGACTTTATTTCAATGTGTTGGTCAGGGTTTTGACCCTGTGTATTTTTCGGTGGGTACCGTTTAATTTCATTACCCTGGCTACGTGTTAAAATGGGTCTGAAGTCACTCTGGATAAGTACGTACATAACCGACCAATCTTGGACTTTAATTCAATGTGTTGGTCAGGGTTCTGACCCTGTGTATTTTTCGGTGGGTACCGTTTAATTTCATTACCCTGGCTACGTGTTAAAATGGGTCTGAAGTCACTCTGGATAAGTACGTACATAACCGACCAATCTTGGACTTTATTTCAATATGTTGGTCAGGGTTCTGACCCTGTGTATTTTTCGGTGGGTACCGTTTAATTTCATTACCCTGGCTACGTGTTAAAATGGGTCTGAAGTCACTCTGGATAAGTACGTACATAACCGACCAATCTTGGACTTTAATTCAATGTGTTGGTCAGGGTTCTGACCCTGTGTATTTTTCGGTGGGTACCGTTTAATTTCATTACCCTGGCTACGTGTTAAAATGGTTATGAATTCATTTTGGATAAGTACGTACATAACCGACCAATCTTAGACTTTATTTCAATGTGTTGGTCAGGGTTTTGACCCTGTGTATTTTTCGGTGGGTACCGTTTAATTTCATTACCCTGGCTACGTGTTAAAATGGGTCTGAAGTCACTCTGGATAAGTACGTACGTAACCAACCAATCTTGGACTTTAATTCAATGTGTTGGTCAGGGTTCTGACCCTGTGTATTTTTCGGTGGGTACCGTTTAATTTCATTACCCTGGCTACGTGTTAAAATGGGTCTGAAGTCACTCTGGATAAGTACGTACATAACCGACCAATCTTGGACTTTAATTCAATGTGTTGGTCAGGGTTCTGACCCTGTGTATTTTTCGGTGGGTACCGTTTAATTTCATTACCCTGGCTACGTGTTAAAATGGGTCTGAAGTCACTCTGGATAAGTACGTACATAACCGACCAATCTTGGACTTTAATTCAATGTGTTGGTCAGGGTTCTGACTCTGTGTATTTTTCGGTGGGTACCGTTTAATTTCATTACCCTGGCTACGTGTTAAAATGGGTCTGAAGTCACTCTGGATAAGTACGTACATAACCGACCAATCTTGGACTTTAATTCAATGTGTTGGTCAGGGTTCTGACGCTGTGTATTTTTCGGTGGGTACCGTTTAATTTCACTACCCTGGCTACGTGTTAAAATGGGTCTGAATTCATGGGGGCCTTGTAATTTGGAAATCCCCAACTGTCTCAATCTTATTTGATCATTGCATGACTTACCTTCCAAATTCCTACTTTAATTGTGTTTGCAACAATGTTATATTTTCATTGACTTTTGTTTTATATTTAAAATTCATATCTGACTAAAGCTAAATGAATCTAATTGTACTTGATATATTGTTTTTCTTTTGCAAAACGCAGGAACGCAAGAACCCTGGAATGTACTTTAGGGTGTCCATTTTTATAGTGCCAGTATCCAATATGATGTATTATTACTCTATAATTAATCAGGACACAAACCAGGACGTCATTGGCTGATGAATAAAATACAAGAATTGCGTCAACAGTGGATCATATACACTTACAAGGACATGTGCTTAGAAATTGTATGCTCTGTGCATGACTATGTTTATTATAAGTTGAAATGTAAAGCTGTGTTTAAATTCTATCTTGGGAAGTGTTTTTTCAATAATTTGAAAATGTTTATTGAAACTAAAATGAATCAACATTGTTAATTAAAAAAATAGTTTTGTTTGAAACTTGTCAATTGATTGTTAATAGATTAGTAAATATACCTGACAATGGATACCAACATACCACTGGTGATATGTACATTGCTTTTGCCCAATTGGCACCTTTTTGTGTTAAATTATTCAATTAACAGCTTGAATAATATGTTCTACAGTAGTACTATGCACCATTCATTTTTAGTTTGTTAAAATAATGAAACAAATAATTTGTGTTTATTAATTAACTAATATTTTCCCACATTTGAATGTAATTATTTCTCTGGAACCCCTGTCATATGAATTACTGTAGTAATGACCTGCAAGTTAAAAAAAGAGATGAAGGTGTTTTAAATACATTGATCTGTGTCAAAATAATAAGGTATTTACTAGTAGTTCATTACTGGGATGGGGAATAGTTGTAAATTTAAAAGAAAATTAGTTTCATTACGTTTACATAAACCTTATTTTGCATATACCATAAATTTCATTTATTTAGCGATTTTGAAAATGTTCAGCAATTAGTCTGTCATGTGGCACTTGCGTGTGAAACTTCATATATTCAATTGTGTATTTCCTGACTTTTGAATGCTGTAAAACTATTTAATTTAACTGACATTTAATTTTAATGTTTTGATGTTTTTAGCATGTTCACTGTGTTTTAATTTCTTGTCAAGGAAATATTGAATTTTATTGTTATTTTACATGTTCACAACACAACACAACACAACTCAACTCGAACATAGATCATAAATTACTTTAATTTGGAAAAGTTTGTGAATTTGCAAAAAATGGTGCTTTCTCATCACCATAATTATATAACAATTCTGCCCCTTCTGGTATGTAATATTTGGAAATCATAACCACACACGGCCTGTCATTAATCTTCAGTTGTTTTGTGACAATGTTGGAATGCTTTTTGGAATGGTTCAGGAAAAAGGTAATTCCACTTGTTTCCCACATCTTCTTTTCACTGTGTGGATTTATTCTGAAAATATATGGCCATGATGATATTAACATGAGAGAGTGAGTGAGTGAGTGAATGAAGGTGAGGGTGGGTGAGTGAGTGAAGATGAGGACAAGTGAGTGAAGATGAGGGCGAGTGAGGGTAAGTGAATGAAGGTGAGGGTGGGTGAGGGTGAGTGAGTGAGTGAATGAAGGTGATGGTGGGTGAGTGAGTGACGGTGTGTGGATGAGGGTGAGTGATTGAAGGTGAGGGTGGGTGAGTGAGTGAAGATGAGGGCAGTGAGTGAAGATGAGGGTGAGTGAATGAAGGTGAGGGTGGGTGAGGGTGGGTGAGGGTGAGTGAGTGTGAGTGAATGAAGGTGAGGGTGGGTGAGTGAGTGAGGGAGTGAAGATGAGGGCGAGTGAGAAAAGGTGAGGGTGAGTGAGTGAAGGTGTGTGGATGAGGGTGAGTGATTGAAGGTGAGGGTGAGTGATTGAAGGTGAGAGTGAGTTAGAGAAGACGAGTGAGTGAAGATGAGGGTGGGTGATTCAAGGAGAGAGTGAGTTAGAGAAGGCGAGTGAGTGAAGGGTGAGTGAGAGTGATTGAGTGAAGGTGAACGAGTGAGTGAAGGTGTGTGAGTGAAGGAGAGGGTGAGTGAAGGTGAGCGAGTGAGTGAAGGTGTGTGAGTGAAGGTGGGTGAGTGAGTGAAGGTGAGGCTGATGGAAGTGAAGCTGAGGGTGAGTGTGTGAGTGAAGGTAAGGGTGAGGGTGGGTGAGTGAGTGAGTGAAAGTGTGTGACTGAAGGTGAGTGAGTGAGTGAATGAGGGTGAGTGAAGATGAGACTGAGGGTGAGTGAGTAAGTAAAGCTGAGGGTGAGTGAGTGGGAGTAAAGACGAGTGAGTGAAGGTGAGTGAGTGGCTGAAGATGGGAGTGAGTTAGAGAAGGTGAGTGAGTGAAGACGAGGGTGAGTGAATGGAGGTGTGGATGAGAGTAAGTGAAGATAAGGGGGAGTGAAGGTAAGGGTGAGTGAATGAAGGTGAGTGAGTGAGTGAGCGAAGGTGAGCGAGTGAGTGAGCGAAGGTGAGAGTGAGTTAGAGAAGGCGAGTGAGTGAAGGTAAGGGTGAGTGAGAGTGAGTGAGTGAAGGTGAGTGAGTGAGTGAAGGTGTGTGAGTGAAGGAGAGGGTGAGTGAAGGTGAGCGAGTGAGTGAAGGTGTGTGAGTGAAGGTGGGAGTGGGTGAGTGAGTGAAGGTGAGGCTGATGGAAGTGAAGCTGAGGGTGAGTGTGTGAGTGAAGGTGAGGGTGGGTGGGTGTGTGAGTGAGTGAGTGAGTGAAAGTGTGTGAATGAATGAGGGTGAGTGAGTGAGTGAGTGAATGAGGGTGAGTGAAGATGAGACTGAGGGTGAGTGAGTAAGTAAAGCTGAGGGTGAGTGAGTGGGAGTAAAGATGAGTGAGTGAAGGTGAGTGAGTGGGTGAAGATGGGAGTGAGTTAGAGAAGGTGAGTGAGTGAAGACGAGGGTGAGTGAATGGAGGTGTGGATGAGAGTGAGTGAAGATAAGGGGGAGTGAATGAAGGTGAGTGAGTGAGTGAGCGAAGGTGAGCGAGCGAGTGAGTGAGTGAGTGAAGGCGAGTGAGTGAAGATGAGGGCGAGTGAGTAAATGAAGATGAGGGTGAGTGAGTGAGGGAGTGAAGATGAGGGCGAGTGAGAAAAGGTGAGGGTGAGTGAGTGAAGGTGTGTGGATGAGGGCGAGTGATTGAAGGTGAGAGTGAGTTAGAGAAGACGAGTGAGTGAAGATGAGGGTGGGTGATTGAAGGAGAGAGTGAGTTAGAGAAGGCGAGTGAGTGAAGGTAAGGGTGGGTGGGTGAGTGAGTGAGTGAAGGTGAGCGAGTGAGTGAAGGTGTGTGAGTGAAGGTGAGGCTGATGGAAGTGAAGCTGAGTGTGAGTGAAGGTGAGGGTGGGTGGGTGAGTGAGTGAGTGAAAGTGTGTGACTGAAGGTGAGTGAGTGAATGAGGGTGAGTGAGTGAGTGAATGAGGGTGAGTGAAGATGAGACTGAGGGTGAGTGAGTAAGTAAAGCTGAGGGTGAGTGAGTGGGAGTAAAGATGAGTGAGTGAAGGTGAGTGGGTGAAGATGGGAGTGAGTTAGAGAAGGTGAGTGAGTGAAGACGAGGGTGAGTGAATGGAGGTGTGGATGAGAGTGAGTGAAGATAAGGGGGAGTGAAGGTAAGGGTGAGTGAATGAAGGTGAGTGAGTGAGCGAAGGTGAGCGAGTGAGTGAGTGAAGGTGAGAGTGAGTTTGAGAAGGCGAGTGATTGAAGATGAGGGCGAGTGAGTAAATGAAGATGAGGGTGAGTGGGTGAAGGAGTGAGTGAGTGAAGGTAAAGGTAAGTTAGTGAAGGTAAGGGTGAGTGAGTGAGTGGGTGAGGTGAGTGAGTGAAGGTGAGGCTGAGGATGGGTGAATGAAGGTGAGGGTGGGTGAATGAAGGTGAGCATGAAGGTGAGTGGGTGAGAGTGAGTGAATGAAGGTGAGTGAGTGAGTGAGTGAGTGAATGA
The DNA here is from genome assembly GCF_978046115.1 of Saccoglossus kowalevskii. Taxonomy (NCBI): domain Eukaryota; kingdom Metazoa; phylum Hemichordata; class Enteropneusta; family Harrimaniidae; genus Saccoglossus; species Saccoglossus kowalevskii. Next base: position 104,813 of record NW_028188636.1, read on the forward strand.
AGATGAGTGAAGGTGAGAAAGTGAGTGAAGGTGAGGCTGAGGGAGTAAAGCTGAGTGGGTGAGGGTGAGTGAGTGAAGATGTGTGTGTGAGTGAGTGAAAGGGTTAATTGATGCGTCATTTGAGTATGACAGTGAATGGATGGGTGGGTGGTTGGTTGGATGGATGTGTTTATATATACAACAGTGAGTCAATCTGTTGGTGAGCGAATGGGTGCTTGAGTTGGCAAGTGTGTAATGAGTAAGTTGATATAATGTACATATGACTGAGTGAATTAACTAGATTTAGTGTTGATTAAGTGAGCGAATGAAGCTATCTTTGGGTTGACAAATCAGTGAGCTAGTGGTAAGGTGGGACAGTTAAGTTATAGCGTGTGCGAGTTAAAATGGGTTAATGAAATGTGGGCAAGTCAGAGAGAAATCAATGTTTCACTCAGCAAGTCATTTGGTTGGTGAGTTAATAATATATGTCTGATTGTTACTGAATTATTTCGTTGTTAAGTGGGTGAGTAGAAAGGAATTTATTAAACAATGAGTCACTCATTTAGTCAATCAGTTGAGAGTAATGAGTGAATTGCGGTTGACCTAATGAAAGGGTGGCTTGATAATGTAAGAGTTGTGGGTGAATTAGATTTAGTTGTGAGTGAGTTTGTTGGAGGATGATCAAATGGGTGGGTGAGTGAGTTTGTGTGCGAGTTTGTGTGTGTCAGTGGGTGGAGTGTTTGAGTTCAATGAATTGGGGTGGGAGAGGGTAAGCGAGTGCGTGAGAATGGGTGAATTGCCATTGTGCGTGTGTGTGTGTGTGTGTGTGAGCGAGCTAGTTGATAAGAGCGAGTGTGTGACAGCAAGTGCATAATTCATTTCATTAGTTTTACATTAAATTGTATGAAAGTAGTGTTACATATAACTACTAACACTAAGAAAATATTATGGCAAATATTGTGGCTGATTATATACTCACACCATGCCGGAATATTCCAGGTGATACATGCCACAACGTTCACCTGTTACCGCATACTGTCGTTCTAGTTGTTCAGCCTCTGCTCTGTCAATTATTTCTCCGTCGTACACCCCAATTATCTCATTTGCTTTTATATCTTGTTTTGCAAAGGCGCACTTTCCCGCTTCTCTAAAATCTCTGTTAACGACTTCAACCTTAATTTCAATGTAAACAAATATTGTTTTTTGTTTTGATTTCACTAGACTATTCTGGGGGTCTTTTAGTAAAAATCAAATTCAAAAATCGGCCCTCGAAATATATTTTCGATATAAAAACACTCTTTTATTACATGTACACTATACTAGTTACAAATAATTGTTAAATTAAACTATCATTGCCGCATATTACACAATATATAAAGCTAGCAACGATATCATTCTTTTTGATTTCTGAGAATGTCGAAAAGGGACCCTGTTATGAAGCATAATTTCTAGAACACTTGGGTGCCTCGCTTTTCCGTGAGTTTTACCAGTGATCCCCTGGGAAGATCATGTACCAAATCTTATCGTCATAATACATTAAACAACAAAATATCTATTCTATATACTGAACTGTTAGAGTTACGAGCATCGAGTTACGAAAACATTGAGTTACAAATATTACCACGCCCATATTTTATAAATCACGCCCCTTTTGCGAAACCACACCCAAATTGTAACTATGGCCAATCAACAGTTACTAGTAACAAAACTTCGCGTTATGGGCAACATACTTAATAGTTGAACGTTAAAAAAAATCATGCTGCCTGTAACTCGATGTTTGGTTAACTGTTACTTAAAGTTCAAGTTACTAAATGTGGACCTTCAACAACTAAAAATGTATTTTACCTGTAACTCGGAATTCTGTTGACTAGTTAATCGAGTTACAGTTTGGACGAGGTCTCACAAAAGTGGGTGTGGTTTCCAAAATGTAACTTTTTTTGTAATTCGATGTTCGTACTTCGATGTCCGTAACTCGAACAACTTAGCAGCTCTCTATATTCTAACACAAATAATGTATTCTTATTATTAACTCGTTGTCAGTTTTCCATGAGATAACACTCATGTATAATAGCATTTGATTCGTAAAACATGTTTAATTTACTCATTTATTTCCTATTTCGAATTCGAGATAGAAACTCCTATAATAAACAGAGTATTTTGTTATGAAAGTGTAACTCATTTTAATGAAAACATGGGTGAAAAGAAATGCTAAATAATTTCGGGACAAACTCGTTCAGGAATATACAGAGCAAGGAAGGATTCGTCAATTATGCTATGCAAACATATTTTGAAATTGCAAACGATTATGCATTGATTAAAATGAGCTACATGTGACATAGTAATTATATTTCAGTATAGCAACATGCACCCCATAACAATATATATAATCTCATTATAGTGAGATGTTAAATCATTATACTATGGATGTACAAAATATTAAACCATTACAAATACTAAGACTTTTATTCTAGATTGAGATATTCCCTCATTATCAGGAGAGAACTCGTCAAATTTAAATATAAAGGTGTGAACTTTCCACAGATGTGGATCTCCACGTTTAATATATTTTGCTTAATAACTCTGCTTATTTTTTTGTAATTACGTTCCGCATTGTACCTGTATATATTCATCCCATTTTTTTCGTTTCAAAAAGTGTTCTGTTTTTTCTTTAATAGACATCGAGGATTGTTCCCTTCTTAGCCGATGTTGCCGCATATTCAACCCGCGATAACCTCGCTTACCACCCGAGGTGACTGGCGATATGCCATTATGGACAAGTGTAACCTTGATTTGCTGTAAAATACCACATGTCAAATGAGATACAATTTATGATATAATTATAAAATTTAAACACCAGTGGAAGTTATGAAGGGTGACCCCTTGCCCATTTTTTTATTGTGTAATCTTTCCATTAGTAGTTATGTCAACGCATGTATTTTATTTCTTTATAGCTGACTAGTTTTAATCAATTGTCGTACTTTTAATCTGGTGTGTAGTTTCTTTACAAAACACAAATAATATATAAGACTGATCCCGAATTACACTAGCGTTTCACAATATTCCCTGCACATGTATAACCGATGTAAGCAATGTATAGTTTTCTGAATTTGTATAACGTTTACAATATTTATGTAACAAATCCAAACACAATGAAAAAAAGAAAGAAACTTGTCATTGTGAAATATTTCTCGTCTGTATTTCCTTAATTTGTGGTGATATGACAAATTCAATCATCGATCACCCGGCCACACAAAAGCACGTACCTTATGAAAACGAGTCTCACTAATCATTGACTGTGTCTGGCGATCATTTTTTGTCATTAATGATATAAAATTTTCATAATGAAAAAACAGCTCCTTTGATGTAATGATGTCACCAGGTTCTCGTGTGAAGCACAAATACTCCTCTACAAATAAGCTCAGAAATGGGCACTTGATTCCTATTTTTACTCCGTTGATGAGTTTGCGTACGTTGCCTTTGCTAGCCATCTTGAAATAATAAGACTCACTTGTCATGAATTTGACTGGGTGGAACGATTTGCGTAAAAATCAGAATGTGGGTGATAAATATACACGAGTATTCAATAAATAAATAAAATAAAATGTAATGTTACTACTATTCATGTGTATATATGTTCATTTTATTTTCTTCGCATAATAAATATATAAATGCAAATTCAATTAAAAACATAATTTTGCCTTCAATTTGTCACCCACTCTAGAAAGGATAATGGTTGTATACCTTTCACACGTGATTACATTCAGAACGACACACATAATTGAATGACCTTGGGTTTCAGAAACCACGGCATATAATTTCTGAAATGGTCTAATACATTCGCGTTCGTTCTCAACGCAATTTAAACACTGTTGCAAATTTCTATTTTGGTCTGCGTCACCTAGATGATGACCTATTTTTAGCACAACATCTACACGTGTGTACGACAAGAGACAAAAGTTGTCGCGTCCGTGCACCAGCACGTAATTACTTTTCAATTTAGCCACTCCACAGGACCGTTAGTTTACTAGTAAATGATCAAATATTTTTTTTTCAAATCAACATATTTGCAAACACACACACAACAGTGCGCAGAAAATTAGCTTTTATAAAATGAATAATAACCCGTTATGATAGTAACGAGGTCCGAACCGAATTAAAGATTATATATATATGTATATGTGCTGCAACATGCTCGGTAGTCAGTAGGCGCAAGTGGTCGCGCATTTTTGGGGGGCGCGACTGCCGCTCACTTCCCCGCTGGTAGTGGAACTTTGAATTCGGCTCGAACTCGAAGCGTTATAGTAGAGCCTACACATAATTTTTAAGATGGCACCTTGAAATAACATTCTTGTGTGTGTTACAGTAATGTATTTTGAGAAACTTGTCATAAAAATCACTTCTTTTAGAACAATTCCTTGGTACGCAATGATAAAAAAAATGCATTATTTAATTTCTCCAAAAAACAAATTTATGAAAAAAGAATCACTATAATTTGTCGAGTCGAGTGTGTGGTGACAATTCCGATTTGCTAAAGTTAGCTTCCATTATAATATTACCCAGACAAAGTTATCAGTCTAACAGTGAGTCAACTGGACCTGGGCTACTTTTAGACTTGATCAAATTGAACACCAGCTACTCCGTGCATAGGATGAAGTAAGACTACGAGAGATTTTCTGTAATATACATCGGCGAGGGCTTCATATCAGAAGAGTTCGACTAGGACTTAAAACTCCGTGACCAATCGTTGCCGTCGTATAAGGATCGGGAAAAATTAAGATCAAATAATGCATAACGCACTTACGAGCATTTTGAAAATCAGTAAAACAAATATCAATACACACTCGTTCACTCATCCTGTAGAAATTTGCAAGTAATCACTTTTATACGAAAATGAAGTCCATCTCCTAACGTTGATGTTCACGAAAGTGTCCTACGGTTGACCGATCATGACCTTGTATTTGTTATCAAAATAATTGGTCACGTCAACATATGGTTGTGACGTTGTTTTCTATTTGCTTGGCTAAATACGTCCATGCAACGAAATGTTTTTAACGTTATTCATTATATATCAAAGGGAACAGATGGAATCGCGTTACATTGATAAAACCAACAATACTTAAAGCAATAAAGGGTGTGTTATGTGGTATGTAATATAGATTATTGTGGGTCATTATAATAATAATAATAATAATAACTTTATTGCATCCTTAGAAATACAATGTTTCTATCAGTTAATAGCAATACGATGGTCATGATGACTGATCACGATTCTTGAGAAAACATATAGATATGTGATATATTTTAAGGAATTTCTCAGGAAAGAGTACCTTTTGCACCCACCACTAATCCTAACACTAACTTTCACCCCTCAATTAATTTGTGAACGTCCACTCTAGATATAACTGTAGATATACTTGGGAGGGCATATGCAATCAAATTGGGAAACGCAGGAGGGTCGGGTAATAGTGTTTGGTTTAGAAACTTATTCCATTTCTTATACATTTGAAATCCTTCAATGAGTCTTGTAAACAATTTTGCACGCAATTCTTATTTGGAAAGCAGACCTATGCCACAATTTTCAAACGAAAAATGTTATAAAACACGAGGGCAACCTTCAAACTTATTTTGATGCTAAAAATACGGGTTTCACCTATGGTCATAATTGTCCATCGGAAACATTCTATCTCGGGTAACATTTTCCATTCGATTATACCACTCAATATCAGGTGCTCTATAGTTCTCATCGTTCATTTCTCATATGCAAACTAATAAACATTTACAGTTACACTGGTTAACCTGTTTGTATAACAATGTAACCGTGGTGTTTACTAATATACATAACAATAGGGAAGCTTTCATAAACAAACAATATACAAGGTGTTTCGTGCAAATCGCCCAGTTTTAATTTCAAATTGCCCCCTCCCTTCTAATGCAATGCTATCTTATTGCTGTGGTGATGAAATATTTGGGCGTGGTCATTTTTCGTATTTCGATGTTTTTGTAATACGATCTCCGTAAATCGAATAATTGACAGTCTCTCTTATTGCTACAATTTCACTAGTATTTGAGACGTCGATCCCATGCATTTGCATAATACTGTCACCGCTACTACTACAAGACTGAAACTCTTGTAGGGCACTCGCGTATGAGCGCAATAGATATGGCAACCTCAATCAGCGATCTCTCAGCCAACGAAAAATCTGCTCTAAAACTCAAAATTTTGGAAAAACGAATAGTTTGTGGCAAGTATGGGTGTTGGGTTTGGAGTGGTTCTACAAGCAGAGGGTACGGGACTTGTAGGATAACTCCGAATGGAGCAGTTCGTACTGTCCATCAAATTAGTTTCGTTGTGCATGGTGGAATGCTAAATCCGTCTTTAGAAGTGTCACACCTGTGCCATACTCGGGCGTGTTTTAACCCTTTCCATCTTGTACTAGAAAGCCGAATCCAGAATAATAGCCGTAAGAGTTGCGTGAGTGGATCGTCTTGCTGGCACCGCCCGTCATGTTTGATCTGATCAATAGACTGTGGTCTCCACGAGACCCAAAATGAAGATAAGGTAGAACGCGATGTAATCATAATTATTCACTGGCAAAGAACGAACCCGACTCAAGCGAATTGGCGGCAAAAGAAAATAAAAAGTTAGTTTAATTCTGTTGAATCTAAAATTACATTTCTGGCATACAGTGAAATACAGCATTAAAAGGCAAAAACAGAACTGTGTCAAAACGATAAAAAGCACTCAAAAACAAGAACGAAACAAAACAAAGCGTGATACTAATACAAAATGATAGAAAAATGGGTGGGTGGGTGGGTGAAAATAACCCGAACACAAATGACTGGGCACGAACAGCGTGCGATGTAAACAGTGCATGTAAACAGAACGAAGCGAATTGGCTACAAGAAACATGCGCAGTGGAGCAATTAAACAAACAAACGAAGTTATGCAAATGAAAAGTATGCAAATGAATAATTAACAATTTTGAACTGCGTACAAAATACAACAATTATTCACTGGCAAAGAACGAACCCGACTCAAGCGAATTGGCGGCAAAAGAAAATAAAAAGTTAGTTTAATTCTGTTGAATCTAAAATTACATTTCTGGCATACAGTGAAATACAGCATTAAAAGGCCAAAAATGAAAGCCGCCAAAAGCAAATGTTCAAAGTGTCAGATCGACTTGGCCAGACTTGATAGCAGCGCGAATGCATGATGCCGTCCTGAGGCGACGACCGAATGAAGATTCCGTGTAGAGCAGGTAAGCTTGTGAGCGCCAGTCGCCTTGCGCTTTAATTGCTTCAGGGTCGGCACCCGGCTGAAATGCGAAGGAGGCACCGCCGCGACGAAAGCTGTGACCGGAGTAGCTGTTTGGGTCCAGCCCTGTGGAGCTGAGCAATGATCGCAGATGTCGAACAAGAGACTGGTAGGTCAAAGGATGCAGTCTGCTGGTAGATGACGGCGCGAGGAACAGGGGAGCTTCTGAAGGTGCTGGCAACATGTCCACCATCTGCTTGTAGGCTGATACTGGGCAGAGGGCGGAGCCAGGGATAGCCAGGATGGGAATGTGCAGAACCCGTTCGCCGAACTGTATGGTCTTGGACCATGTGATACGAATGATCTAACCTGTGGTGTTGTATCCGACGCTGCCCCGCGAGAGATGAATGCGGGCGACATAAGCTGTATCTGAAGGGGGCACCAGGTTGGACTTACGCAGGAACGAAAAAAAAATGCGATGAGGAAAGCGGACCACAGCGTAGCGTGCAGCGCGCGTGTAAAGTCCAAGAGACGATGAATTCGAAGAAGGATATCCGGTGTGATAGACAACTTGCGGCGAGGCTGGTGCACTGTTATACGCTGTAATCCCCGGAGGACAAGGCGCAGTTCGAATGAGTCGAGTGAAGATGGGGTCTCGGTGACGAAAAGATGCAGCAGCTGAACACCGTTGAGGTAGTTGCGGATAGATGCCGTGCTTGAAAACGAGTGGGCGAGGAACTGTGTGTAGCGAATAATCGATCGTGTTGTGGCCGGAACTGGCTGGGTGCAAAAGAAACGGCAGAAGAGGAAAAAAGCACGCCATTGAGTTGTAATGTTGCGCGATGAACCAGAAGCAAAAGCTGAGTGGAGTGAGCGGGCTTCGCCAAAATCGTCAATATAATTGATCACCTCGTGCCCTCGGTTGCGTAGGATGTGACGCACTGCGTTGGTTGACCGTTCACACATTAAGGCCGCTGTGCATAACCCGAAAGGTGGTGAAACATCAAAGTAGTATTTCCCTTTCCAAGAATAGCCGAGAAGGTGGTAGTCTCTCGGATCCACGCGAAGTTGACGGTATGCCCTGCTGAGGTCTCGTTTATAAAGGAGGCAAACGGAACCAAGTGTACGGATGTGATCTAACGTGGAGTCAACTGTAGGATATCTGAGCTTGTAATCATCCCCGATGTAACTGTCCCCTGGGATGCCGTCGTTGACCGAGTAGCCTTCTGGAAAACTTAAGTCCACGACCACGCAACGGGAAGATGAGCCCTTCTTAGCCACGGTCGTTAATGGTGAGGTAATGAGCGGGTGTGACAATGGCGGAGTGTCGAACGGTCCAACAGATGCGCCGAGAGGTAGCTCCGATTCCAGAAAACTGTCCGCGTGCTCAGCAAACTGTAAAGCCGAGGTGTGATTCGTTGCATGCGAAGTAGGAAGAAAGTCGCGCGAGTAGTAGATGGGCCAACTAAATTCTAAGAAGTCGCAGATGTCATCGTCGTAATTGCGTAGAAGATGGCGCCATGACTGAATGTTCAGACCGGAAGAGACCGGGATGCGACAACCTTGAAAGTTATAAAGGCCTGAAGCGGAGATTCTGCGATGTAAATCAATGTAATGTTGTGCAATACTGCCGTCAATGTTAGAAATAATGTGATCTGGCGGCACAGAGTTTCTGGGCGACGGTGACGAATGATCAGCTGATGATGGAGAAGTTGTTGTTGTTGTTGTAGTTGATGATGATGTCAATGACGAGTGTGTAGCCCTCAACCTGCTTGTGTTGTGAAGAGGTGTGGGGTCGAAGTTGATGTCGCTGAGGACCGCCTGCGATGTTGGCGCTTTGATCATGCTTGATGTCAGTGTGGTTGTTGACTGACCGGCGAGAGCGAGGGATTCGAACTTGTTATTATTGATGAAGACTGTGGTGCTGAGCTTGGGTAATGCTGTGTGCGTAAGAGACAGCGGTGATGTAGCTGCTGGTGGCGTAGGTGTGGAGCCCCCTGACACACTTGTGATGACTGAAAGTGTTGGGTCAGACCCGGTGATGTTGTTGCTAACCGAATCGAGCAAGATAACACTATCGTCCGGAGATACGTGTAAAGGCGTTAATCTAACGGGGAGGTCACAGGTGGTTGACGTGCTGTCTGAGGGCTGCGCGTGGAGTCACGAGGAGATTGGTTTGTCGCGGTGCAGAGGTGACATGGACTTCTGTTTGCAGTCTTTTTCACTGTGATTATTAAAACGATTGCGGGTGACATAGCAATGATTGCAAATGTGTTTAAATTTGCATGGATCAAATGAGCAAGAACCTTTCTCGTTGAAAGCTGTGCACACTAATACGGGCGAATCGTCCGGGTTGGGGGTATTTCTGTTGCCGTTGTTTGACGTCCGTTTCTGGGTGACTGATTTCAACTTGTCGGCTGAGAAATCGAAAAACAGATCTTTCACGTCTGAGTAATCGCTGTCCCATGTACGTCTGTTATCATCGATTAAACGAGCCACTGCCGCGTGATAGCTCCGGACAATGGGCCATCTGTACAATGGTAGTTTAACAAACAAATCGTGCAGGAGACGTAACCGGCCCTTTTGTTCTGCTTTGGGCATGGATGGGTCCTGCAGTAAGAGCGTGTAGCCCTGTAGAAATTGTTCAAGTGATAAGTCGTCGTATTTCAGTTCATGTGAAGAAAAGAATGATGGAACAAACTGTTCTGGAGATTTCAAACCAGGCAACTTTTTCCCGGCGTGACGCCCGGGGGAATTAACGAGACTGTCGCGAATAATGTACTCACCGGCTGGTCCTTTGTTCTCAGCCTCGTGTCCTTTGTTCGCTCCAATGGCGTCGAAGTATGGTGACGAATCGTGATCAACCTGCGATCGGAGATTAGTCATTTTGCGAAGTTCCGCTAGTGAAATGTCAGAGATTTGGTGATCAGAAGATGATGTGCCCTGATGGCGCGTGGATGATAGGCCTGCGGTTGGTGGATGTGCGTTCAAGGAACAACTTTTGAATTCCGTTTCTAGCTGGGAGATTTCCGCCTGTAATTTTTGCTTCGCGATTCTCGCCAACAAGGATTGTTTCCGGCGCTGCAAAATAGCTAACTCGGCTTGGTCGTCTTCATCCCCGTCTGAAAACTCGTCAAAATATCCATGTGGTTCCGCGTGTGAGACTGTGGGCGAGTGACGTCGGTGGACGGCAGTTGAGCTGTTCGGTGAACGGCAATTCTCTTCCTCCGGCGGTGGACCGGTGCAGAATTTTCCGTGCTTGCCCCAGTTGTGAGCTTCCACATCGAGCTTGCAGCCAGAGCATGTTGAGCGCCGCTTACTTCTTGGCATAGCGAGAAAGTAAATTGAAAATAACCCGAACACAAATGACTGGGCACGAACAGCGTGCGATGTAAACAGTGCATGTAAACAGAACGAAGCGAATTGGCTACAAGAAACATGCGCAGTGGAGCAATTAAACAAACAAACGAAGTTATGCAAATGAAAAGTATGCAAATGATAATTAACAATTTTGAACTGCGTACAAAATACAACAATTAAACTTGTATGTGTGCGTTATTTCCCCCCCCCCCACTGAGTGCGGGCGCTATATTTTACACGAACACATCGCCCTGAATTTTCGTCAACCGTGAATTTGTCTTTCTATATTAGATAATGTCAACGAAAGCAGCTCAAACAAATGCCGAACAGGGTTTGCATTCAGCAACTGGTACTGTTTCGTTAGAAATATAATTTAAACGAAAGAATCTTGTGATATTACGCATCGAATATGATAAAGGGTCAAAATTGCATTCACGTATTAGGTCATTGAATGTGTCCGAATATATGGAACCGATGATCGATACTGATAATTGTTAATACCGCCAAACATATGTTTTGTATGTAAATTGATTTAAGTTACGTTTCGTTACGGGTTTATTAAATGCATTCTTGTGTTATTGCCTGAGTGTGAAAGTTCCGCGATTACCGTGTGATCGTAACTGTACGAGTCCTACGGATTCAACATGAACCAAGCATTTAGATGTAGACGTTTTTTTCTTTTTCTATTTCTTTTGCCAAACACTAGTATAATGTTCACGTTGATTGGTATGTATCAAACAAAGAACAAACTCAAAATATATCACTGTAAGCCGCTGTGACAGATCGTAAAATTAATACACGGGAAATTGGTCCGAACTCCCGTAAATCATAGTTAAAATGATTGAGATTTGATTCTTTATGAGAGCGAGTGTCATTGTAGCATGGACTTGTATAATCATATGCATAGTTATAGTGACTTGAAAAATTATCAATATGGTAATCACGCTGAGAATGAGGATAGGATTGTGATTGGTACTCATAGTCACGACGAACAATGAGTTTGGGCGTCTCTTAGCCAGTGCTAAACACTGTTTCATCCTTACATGGACGCAACTCGGACTAGCCTATATGAAAACATATGAGATTAGCTTAAATTTTAGCCCGTGCTTGGTGTAGCCAGATGACATAGTTAGCGCACAGTACCCAACAGCCAGTTGGGGAACGCTGTTGTTCTAAGGTGTGAATCGCATACAGTGCGCGTTGCTCTTCAGTGGGGAGACAGCGGTGACGTCATATCATTCTCGTTGGGAGCACTTCTGTTCTGTGTCACGTCTACAAATATTGCGTGTTTTTAAGTAAAGTCGGTAAATTTTATTTAAAGTTACAAGTCTCTATGTGATCATATCGGTTTCATGAAAATGCACGTGTAGTTTAAAATTCATATTCATTATACCACGACGGAAAGTTTCAACCCTGGTAAATCGCGTTACCACACCCAAAACAATCACATTCTTTATTTGTGATTTAATACTTGAATTGTTGGATAATATTTATTAATTTATGCATAAGTGCCGAGGAGATGTTCATCTCAGTGGAGGAACTGTGGTTAGCGATACACATGCAAATTATAGTTTACATTAAACTTTTGACTAGTACTATATAGTCTACAGTACTTCGAGATTAAACTGGTTTCGTATTATTGTAGGGTCTATAATTCTAAACTACGTTGTTGGAATCAGAATTTTGTAACTTACACGAGGTCGAGGAAAAGTTATCGTCATTATCAACAACTATATAAATTGATCTGTGAGTTGAACAGCCCATTTAATTATGTCTCCCATGATGCACCAGTGCTAAACTGGGATTGTGGAACCGCGAACCTCAGGTTGCATATTTGTTTCTTTAATATATTCACAAGGTCGTACACAAATGCAACGTCAACTTCCTCTGTCAAGGAATGTGAATCTTTGTGCCACGCTACACTTAGTACGCATATGTATTGAACGATGGCCGTACGTGGAGGATTCTGTTATAATACCTGGTCATTTGAACAACCATGGGCTCATAGAACAGTTCAAAGACTACCTCGTAAAGGGTTATATAAACGAAAAGTAACTATCACGAGAAAGTTTGCAAAATCTACTACAGCGAGGAAAAACAGAGCATTTCCTTTTGTTGACCGGATGTCGCTCTCCTGTTCGTGTAACAATGACTGTTTAATCCAAACAGGCGTTCGAAATATCAGAATGATTCGCCGTGATTTTGACCTTAAATGCTATGATGAGCAGAATCTCATTTTAATACAACTAATGGATATACGGACGGTACGCCGATACAATTCACGCACTTATCATATTATTGATGTTACAATGAACAGAAAGCGTATCTGCCGTCTGGGATTTTTGAAAATCTTCGGAATCAGCAAGCAACGTATTGCAACTCTTATGGGGAAAAGAAGACCACTTTCGACAATTCAATCCGACCGCCGCGGAAAACACGGACTGCACCACAGATCTGTTGACAGACAATGCGTTATGGACATCGACAATCATATGGCAAGTTATACATTCGAATCCCCCCATTATTGTAATATTGGAAACACTGAAACAAAATATATGCCAGCTTCAAATAGTATTAGTAGTTGCTATCGCGATTATCTGAAGAAACAACGAAATAATAACAGACGATACGTTTCCTTTTCAACTTTTCGAACACACGTTTTAAAAAACATTGATATCCATTTTAAACGGCCTCGGCGAGATACTTGTCAGCGATGTGATGTGATGGCCAAAAAAATTAAATATGCAAGAACGACCGAGGACAAACGGCGTTTCCAGAAGGCCCTACAGGATCATTTGTCAATTGCCGAAACACATTATGGTAATATAAATTACGATTTTACAGTTTTGGCAATGAAACCACCCGACACACAAAACTGGGAAATTCCCGAAGTATTTTCGTAGCGGACTGAATTTGATCTCATCATGTGTTCAACCGCCGAGGGAGGGCACTATGTTACAGAAGACGAACCACTTGCTCTGCAATATAAATGCGTGGTGGTTAGTTGGAAACAGACATCTTGCTTGTCGGAACTAAAGATGGATAATTTTTGTTCAACGAATGACGTTGCTGTATTTCACTTAGATTTCTCAAAAAGCCTTCCATGTCCAAAGGTAAGACATATTAGTTTTAATGTTAAATTACATGCTCTCTATAATGCCGTACACTTTCATGTTGTTATCTAGATTACTTCACATAGAATTTGATTTAGATTACTTCATATAAAATAATTCTAGCATGAAGGTGGGATATTGCTTATTTTTTTTTATTATCGGATAATTTGATAATTATAGATTATAGTACCATATGTTTATCAGGGAGCTCGCGATTCCAAAAATCCTGATTAAGACCCAACATCAAGCCTGTCTAATATCGATCTAATATCGGACGTAAATTTCCATATTTAAACAGTCGATAAATTATTGATATCATATCGATCCCTGCTTTCCTCAGCTGACCAAAATTGATGATTCGAATTACCGTTCATAGACGATATATCATATCTAGTGCCTTATCTGATCTATTTGTTTATTTCAACCACTAGGTCTCCACTCAAGACTGGCACTTTCGCAGTAAATTACATCTGAGATGTCTTGGAGTGGACGTTGCTAAGACAAGAACTTTTCATTGTTTTCTTTGGGATGAAATGAACGGAGGTAAAGGTCCAAATGAAATCATCTCTGCATTCCAAAGCCTTCTCGTGCAACAGAATATAACCTCACGGCATGCTATTTTGAGTTCGGATAACCATCCAGGTGAATATCTTTTTTATATATAGTATATTTGTGCTAGACAATAATTTCGGGCATTGAGTGACAAGTTTGTCTTTCCTGACTTTCTTTTTTGCCATTTGCAGGTGAATGTTTAAACAATAAATTTATGTGGTATCTTCAGAGTTTAATTGACCAGGGAACTTTCCAGCGAATAGATTATAAAACGCTGTTAGAGGGACATTCATACAGCTTTGCAGATCGTCACTTTGGGCTGATTGAAAAGAATTCACGGAAACACGATGTCATAGAGCTTCCTACAGATTGGTTAAATGTGATAGAACAGTCGTCATTTGCGGGCCACTATAAAGCCAAACTGTTGACAATTGATGACATTTATGATTATTCTTCATACTTAAAAAATGAGTTTACATACAGGTACAAAGATGTCAACGGAATCAAATTTTCGTTTGACGAGGCTCACTATTTTAATTTTGGAATTGGTGAACGATTAATTGATGGTACTGTCAAAACATTTTCTCATCCGGAAACAGCCTGGGTGCGTAAGACTCTTGATCCGAAAGAAACTCCGATTGTTGTGTCGTTCAGGAAAATTAAGCAAATGACAAGAATAACAGATTGTCATTTACATACTCTTAGTAGAGAATTAAAACCATTGCCTGGAAAGATGTTTCAAGACGTGAATGAATTGGCGATAAAATATTTATCCCCACGCGCACAAGAATGGTATCAGGCTTTGCCAAAAGTCACGGAATCGTAAATATTTGCATATACAAATGTGTGTATTTGTGGTTATTTTTAATAACATTGTACGTGAAATTTTCTGATCTTATCTTTGCAAATAGTAATTTTAATATTTAGTAGACCCGGTAACGCAGTCTACTGATCAATGGGCATTGCAACCACTATATGGGACTTGTGTGACTTGAAGGAAACACAATAAGAAGTTTTATATATATGACAAATTAGTTGTATTTTTACCAAAAACTAAATGATAATTGTAGAGGTTGGTAATTTGCGAGAAGTGCTCACTATTTTAAATAAATACATGTATGTAGACGAACAAGTTTTCTTATTTTTTATATATGTTTCTTCACGGGTATACTTTGTAAACACACTTACGTTCACCCCTGTCAAGAAGGACCCATATATCATTTCAACGAATCACGATAATTTGTAATAATGATTAGCATACCCATTTGAAGTATTCCATGTTGCATTTGTCAAACTATTTCTGTAATTGTAACTCCCTAACATTGCTTGATTATTTCATTGACAACATTATTTATATACAAAGTCAAAATATATATTTTACCCCCCAATGGGACATGACATATCACATATGTTTTAAGTCAATCTAACGCCTACCCGTCCTTGACAAAGACGACAAGCGTTTTTCGAATTCTTGACATAGCAACATCTGTTTCCTGTCTTTGAGACAATTCTGAATTGAAAACCGAAATTCATGACCATCCCTTAATTTGCACTGTCGTGGATATTAGTTGAATACCATTAAAACAAGCTATCAATCGTCACTTTCAGATTAGTAGAGCAGATGTTACATATTTTAACAAAAACGTGCCCTAAAATCACATTGTGAGTGTCATGTTTGGTACTCTCATGTAACCAGCAGCACGAAATCATTTAGTCAGGACACAAATTGTCAGCTGCCCGTGTTGTTTGGCCACAACTATTTTTTTATTGACTCTGGTAGTATTCTGTAACTTTCCCTGGAACCTGGAACTTACTGGTACAGGGCACAATCTCCCCCACTGTGTGAGAGGGCGGACATTACTAAATTATACTGTATAGCCACCGGTATTCTGGTATCGGAGTGATCATTATAAATTCCAATATGCATCGGATAAAATGCAAACCGTGATTAATTAATTTAGATCTAAATGAGTTGTTTTATCTTCATACTACGATCTCCCTCCGGCTTGGGTAGCCGATTGTCGCTGAATCAATACGCATGCGCGTATGCTTTTCTTAGCACGATAATGAGCCTCGATTTCGCATGCATATACGCCCTTCGTCAACTTTCGACAAATCACGAAAATGAACAAATTAAATACATACAAGTCTTTTATTCACGATAATTTGATCAAATAAATGTTTACACAAAAAAACCTTAAATAGTATGATTGACTAGTTGCGAGAAGACATTAACAAACAAACGAACGTCACAACAAGCTCAGACTGACCAAGACGCAGTTGGGTTACTTTTGTTTTGTACACTACGTCAGCAATGGTATTGGCTAACAAGACAGTAGTTTTAAAAGCAATGCAGCTTTCAGGAAAACACTAGTAACAAACTTAGAGGCAAATTGATTGCCGCACTGCTGCACTGTCAACCAATTTAGTCGTTAAATTGCTTACTTTGTGTGCGAAGTCAAATCCAGACGAGAACGGAAGAATGATGAAATGAGCTTAAACAATGCAATGGTAAGTTTACGAAATATAATGTTATAATATAAGAATCTATGTGTGAGTAGATCGAACAACGAAGATTTTTTCAGCCAGAGGACGAGTATCATTCACGTCTTGAATTGGCCAATGGGCGTTCCAGAATTACCATATTATATGCCATTAGTATATACATAACCGACCAATCTTGGACTTTATTTCAATATGTTGGTCAGGGTTCTGACCCTGTGTATTTTTCGGTGGGTACCGTTTAATTTCATTACCCTGGCTACGTGTTAAAATGGGTCTGAAGTCACTCTGGATAAGTACGTACGTAACCGACCAATCTTGGACTTTAATTCAATGTGTTGGTCAGGGTTCTGACCCTGTGTATTTTTCGGTGGGTACCGTTTAATTTCACTACCCTGGCTACGTGTTAAAATGGTTATGAATTCATTTTGGATAAGTACGTACATAACCGACCAATCTTGGACTTTATTTCAATATGTTGGTCAGGGTTCAGACCCTGTGTATTTTTCGGTGGGTACCGTTTAATTTCATTACCCTGGCTACGTGTTAAAATGGTTATGAATTCATTTTGGATAAGTACGTACATAACCGACCAATCTTGGACTTTATATTTCAATGTGTTGGTCAGGGTTCTGACCCTGTGTATTTTTCGGTGGGTACCGTTTAATTTCATTACCCTGGCTACGTGTTAAAATGGTTATGAATTCATTTTGGATAAGTACGTACATAACCGACCAATCTTGGACTTTATTTCAATATGTTGGTCAGGGTTCTGACCCTGTGTATTTTTCGGTGGGTACCGTTTAATTTCATTACCCTGGCTACGTGTTAAAATGGTTATGAATTCATTTTGGATAAGTACGTACATAACCGACCAATCTTGGACTTTATTTCAATGTGTTGGTCAGGGTTCTGACCCTGTGTATTTTTCGGTGGGTACCGTTTAATTTCATTACCCTGGCTACGTGTTAAAATGGTTATGAATTCACTCTGGATAAGTACGTACATAACCGACCAATCTTGGACTTTATTTCAATATGTTGGTCAGGGTTCAGACCCTGTGTATTTTTCGGTGGGTACCGTTTAATTTCATTACCCTGGCTACGTGTTAAAATGGTTATGAATTCATTTTGGATAAGTTACGTACATAACCGACCAATCTTGGACTTTATTTTGCATGCAGGTAAGGTACACCTACAGACATAACTGTGGACATTCAGTTCTTTTTATTTAGATCATGGCAATTTTTTGGTCAGAGCGCCCTCTAGTTTTGTGGAGAATCATGTTCATTTGGAATGCTCTGATTGGATGGAAGTTCAAGCCTAGCAAGGTGTGATAGAATTGGCCTGTTATGTTCAGATTCAAATAAGCATGAACCACTAATTTGACAGGGAAGTGATACTTATAATGCAGCAAGCTGTTCTAATTGCTGTTGTGGTAGAGTTTTTCTATTTTCCTGTCAAATGCATTTATTGGTCCACTGAAAAATGAAAATAATGTTCCCTGTAACTTAGACTCTTATTGATCAAGGCATTTTAAAAATCATGGGTGTTAACTCCCCTCAAGTTATGACCCGTTGTCCCCTACAGAATAATGGTTGCATCTAATATTAAAATAAAGATGGCGGAGTATAGCGTTGATTCATCTCGTTCTACTCTGGATTACTTGGAGTCAATAAAGATCCTAGAAAGTTAGTATTTATATGCCTGTGTGTTTTTTGTTTGTTTGTTTTTTCACTGTCTTTGACTTTCCCAGTATGTTTGTTGCTGTTGACAACAATTCAGTCCTCTGCCAGGCTTCAGTCAATGTTTTTCTTCACTACCTACCCAACTCCTCGTCGGGCACTATGTAGCTGGTGTGGTATATTTATCACAGACAGTAGGGCAATTGTCACATTTAGTGCTCCAAGAAAATATTCTCTGTCCATGTGTATTTATATAAATAGATGCAGTTTCTTTGGCTTGAATAACGATCACTGGCTTCGTACATACAGGTATACTGGTTTACCTGTTTCTAGTTGAAATATAGCCAATCTTATTAACCAAGACAGTTGGACATTTGCCACATGTCACAACACTCATTTCCAAGTGCCATAGCTTGAAACAAGTAGTCAAATCTGATATTGGCTGGAGCTTTAGTTTATATGGACATGGTAAATGGCAAACTAGATGGTCAGAAAGTAATAAAAATAATCACAGCTTTACTCCACCCACCCCACTATGAAGTAAAAGGCTGTTTATAAGGCCATGTATGATGGTTTCATTTTTCTTATGGAAAACAATTTTAATTAAAAACTTCTATGCTCCTGTACCCAACCGTGGGGGTTCATCACACTAAACAACAGGTGTCACTATTACTAAGATAAATGTACTTTTTTTTCATTAAAATTACTGAATGCTTATACATATGTACTAAAACGTTAGTTAACATTTAATATCAGGCAATGCATTGGTTCATTACCCTGGCTACGTGTTAAAATGGTTATGAATTCATTTTGGATAAGTACGTACGTAACCGACCAATCTTGGACTTTATTTCAATATGTTGGTCAGGGTTCTGACCCTGTGTATTTTTCGGTGGGTACCGTTTAATTTCATTACCCTGGCTACGTGTTAAAATGGGTCTGAAGTCACTCTGGATAAGTACGTACGTAACCGACCAATCTTGGACTTTAATTCAATGTGTTGGTCAGGGTTCTGACCCTGTGTATTTTTCGGTGGGTACCGTTTAATTTCACTACCCTGGCTACGTGTTAAAATGGTTATGAATTCATTTTGGATAAGTACGTACATAACCGACCAATCTTGGACTTTATTTCAATATGTTGGTCAGGGTTCAGACCCTGTGTATTTTTCGGTGGGTACCGTTTAATTTCATTACCCTGGCTACGTGTTAAAATGGTTATGAATTCATTTTGGATAAGTACGTACATAACCGACCAATCTTGGACTTTATTTCAATATGTTGGTCAGGGTTCAGACCCTGTGTATTTTTCGGTGGGTACCGTTTAATTTCATTACCCTGGCTACGTGTTAAAATGGGTCTGAAGTCACTCTGGATAAGTACGTACGTAACCGACCAATCTTGGACTTTATTTCAATATGTTGGTCAGGGTTCTGACCCTGTGTATTTTTCGGTGGGTACCGTTTAATTTCATTACCCTGGCTACGTGTTAAAATGGTTATGAATTCATTTTGGATAAGTACGTACATAACCGACCAATCTTGGACTTTATTTCAATATGTTGGTCAGGGTTCTGACCCTGTGTATTTTTCGGTGGGTACCGTTTAATTTCATTACCCTGGCTACGTGTTAAAATGGTTATGAATTCACTCTGGATAAGTACGTACATAACCGACCAATCTTGGACTTTATTTCAATATGTTGGTCAGGGTTCAGACCCTGTGTATTTTTCGGTGGGTACCGTTTAATTTCATTACCCTGGCTACGTGTTAAAATGGTTATGAATTCATTTTGGATAAGTTACGTACATAACCGACCAATCTTGGACTTTATTTCAATATGTTGGTCAGGGTTCTGACCCTGTGTATTTTTCGGTGGGTACCGTTTAATTTCATTACCCTGGCTACGTGTTAAAATGGTTATGAATTCATTTTGGATAAGTACGTACATAACCGACCAATCTTGGACTTTATTTCAATATGTTGGTCAGGGTTCAGACCCTGTGTATTTTTCGGTGGGTACCGTTTAATTTCATTACCCTGGCTACGTGTTAAAATGGGTCTGAAGTCACTCTGGATAAGTACGTACATAACCGACCAATCTTGGACTTTATTTCAATATGTTGGTCAGGGTTCTGACCCTGTGTATTTTTCGGTGGGTACCGTTTAATTTCACCACCCTGGCTACGTGTTAAAATGGTTATGAATTCATTTTGGATAAGTACGTACATAACCGACCAATCTTGGACTTTATATTTCAATGTGTTGGTCAGGGTTCTGACCCTGTGTATTTTTCGGTGGGTACCGTTTAATTTCATTACCCTGGCTACGTGTTAAAATGGTTATGAATTCATTTTGGATAAGTACGTACATAACCGACCAATCTTGGACTTTATTTCAATGTGTTGGTCAGGGTTCTGACCCTGTGTATTTTTCGGTGGGTACCGTTTAATTTCATTACCCTGGCTACGTGTTAAAATGGTTATGAATTCATTTTGGATAAGTACGTACATAACCGACCAATCTTGGACTTTATTTCAATATGTTGGTCAGGGTTCTGACCCTGTGTATTTTTCGGTGGGTACCGTTTAATTTCATTACCCTGGCTACGTGTTAAAATGGTTATGAATTCACTCTGGATAAGTACGTACATAACCGACCAATCTTGGACTTTATTTCAATATGTTGGTCAGGGTTCAGACCCTGTGTATTTTTCGGTGGGTACCGTTTAATTTCATTACCCTGGCTACGTGTTAAAATGGTTATGAATTCATTTTGGATAAGTTACGTACATAACCGACCAATCTTGGACTTTATTTCAATATGTTGGTCAGGGTTCTGACCCTGTGTATTTTTCGGTGGGTACCGTTTAATTTCATTACCCTGGCTACGTGTTAAAATGGTTATGAATTCACTCTGGATAAGTACGTACATAACCGACCAATCTTGGACTTTATTTCAATATGTTGGTCAGGGTTCTGACCCTGTGTATTTTTCGGTGGGTACCGTTTAATTTCATTACCCTGGCTACGTGTTAAAATGGTTATGAATTCACTCTGGATAAGTACGTACATAACCGACCAATCTTGGACTTTATTTCAATATGTTGGTCAGGGTTCTGACCCTGTGTATTTTTCGGTGGGTACCGTTTAATTTCATTACCCTGGCTACGTGTTAAAATGGTTATGAATTCATTTTGGATAAGTACGTACATAACCGACCAATCTTGGACTTTATATTTCAATGTGTTGGTCAGGGTTCTGACCCTGTGTATTTTTCGGTGGGTACCGTTTAATTTCATTACCCTGGCTACGTGTTAAAATGGTTATGAATTCATTTTGGATAAGTACGTACATAACCGACCAATCTTGGACTTTATTTCAATATGTTGGTCAGGGTTCTGACCCTGTGTATTTTTCGGTGGGTACCGTTTAATTTCATTACCCTGGCTACGTGTTAAAATGGTTATGAATTCATTTTGGATAAGTACGTACATAACCGACCAATCTTGGACTTTATTTCAATGTGTTGGTCAGGGTTCTGACCCTGTGTATTTTTCGGTGGGTACCGTTTAATTTCATTACCCTGGCTACGTGTTAAAATGGTTATGAATTCATTTTGGATGAGTACGTACATAACCGACCAATCTTGGACTTTATTTTGCATGCAGGTAAGGTACACCTACAGACATAACTGTGGACATTATGCTTATACATATGTACTAAAACGTTAGTTAACATTTAATATCAGGCAATGCATTGGTTCATTACCCTGGCTACGTGTTAAAATGGTTATGAATTCATTTTGGATAAGTACGTACGTAACCGACCAATCTTGGACTTTATTTCAATATGTTGGTCAGGGTTCTGACCCTGTGTATTTTTCGGTGGGTACCGTTTAATTTCATTACCCTGGCTACGTGTTAAAATGGGTCTGAAGTCACTCTGGATAAGTACGTACGTAACCGACCAATCTTGGACTTTAATTCAATGTGTTGGTCAGGGTTCTGACCCTGTGTATTTTTCGGTGGGTACCGTTTAATTTCACTACCCTGGCTACGTGTTAAAATGGTTATGAATTCATTTTGGATAAGTACGTACATAACCGACCAATCTTGGACTTTATTTCAATATGTTGGTCAGGGTTCAGACCCTGTGTATTTTTCGGTGGGTACCGTTTAATTTCATTACCCTGGCTACGTGTTAAAATGGTTATGAATTCATTTTGGATAAGTACGTACATAACCGACCAATCTTGGACTTTATTTCAATATGTTGGTCAGGGTTCAGACCCTGTGTATTTTTCGGTGGGTACCGTTTAATTTCATTACCCTGGCTACGTGTTAAAATGGGTCTGAAGTCACTCTGGATAAGTACGTACATAACCGACCAATCTTGGACTTTATTTCAATATGTTGGTCAGGGTTCTGACCCTGTGTATTTTTCGGTGGGTACCGTTTAATTTCATTACCCTGGCTACGTGTTAAAATGGTTATGAATTCACTCTGGATAAGTACGTACATAACCGACCAATCTTGGACTTTATTTCAATATGTTGGTCAGGGTTCTGACCCTGTGTATTTTTCGGTGGGTACCGTTTAATTTCATTACCCTGGCTACGTGTTAAAATGGTTATGAATTCACTCTGGATAAGTACGTACATAACCGACCAATCTTGGACTTTATTTCAATATGTTGGTCAGGGTTCTGACCCTGTGTATTTTTCGGTGGGTACCGTTTAATTTCATTACCCTGGCTACGTGTTAAAATGGTTATGAATTCATTTTGGATAAGTACGTACATAACCGACCAATCTTGGACTTTATATTTCAATGTGTTGGTCAGGGTTCTGACCCTGTGTATTTTTCGGTGGGTACCGTTTAATTTCATTACCCTGGCTACGTGTTAAAATGGTTATGAATTCATTTTGGATAAGTACGTACATAACCGACCAATCTTGGACTTTATTTCAATATGTTGGTCAGGGTTCTGACCCTGTGTATTTTTCGGTGGGTACCGTTTAATTTCATTACCCTGGCTACGTGTTAAAATGGTTATGAATTCATTTTGGATAAGTACGTACATAACCGACCAATCTTGGACTTTATTTCAATGTGTTGGTCAGGGTTCTGACCCTGTGTATTTTTCGGTGGGTACCGTTTAATTTCATTACCCTGGCTACGTGTTAAAATGGGTCTGAAGTCACTCTGGATAAGTACGTACGTAACCGACCAATCTTGGACTTTAATTCAATGTGTTGGTCAGGGTTCTGACCCTGTGTATTTTTCGGTGGGTACCGTTTAATTTCACTACCCTGGCTACGTGTTAAAATGGTTATGAATTCATTTTGGATAAGTACGTACATAACCGACCAATCTTAGACTTTATTTCAATGTGTTGGTCAGGGTTTTGACCCTGTGTATTTTTTGGTGGGTACCGTTTAATTTCATTACCCTGGCTACGTGTTAAAATGGGTCTGAAGTCACTCTGGATAAGTACGTACATAACCGACCAATCTTGGACTTTAATTCAATGTGTTGGTCAGGGTTCTGACCCTGTGTATTTTTCGGTGGGTACCGTTTAATTTCATTACCCTGGCTACGTGTTAAAATGGGTCTGAAGTCACTCTGGATAAGTACGTACATAACCGACCAATCTTGGACTTTATTTCAATATGTTGGTCAGGGTTCTGACCCTGTGTATTTTTCGGTGGGTACCGTTTAATTTCATTACCCTGGCTACGTGTTAAAATGGGTCTGAAGTCACTCTGGATAAGTACGTACATAACCGACCAATCTTGGACTTTAATTCAATGTGTTGGTCAGGGTTCTGACCCTGTGTATTTTTCGGTGGGTACCGTTTAATTTCATTACCCTGGCTACGTGTTAAAATGGTTATGAATTCATTTTGGATAAGTACGTACATAACCGACCAATCTTAGACTTTATTTCAATGTGTTGGTCAGGGTTTTGACCCTGTGTATTTTTCGGTGGGTACCGTTTAATTTCATTACCCTGGCTACGTGTTAAAATGGGTCTGAAGTCACTCTGGATAAGTACGTACGTAACCAACCAATCTTGGACTTTAATTCAATGTGTTGGTCAGGGTTCTGACCCTGTGTATTTTTCGGTGGGTACCGTTTAATTTCATTACCCTGGCTACGTGTTAAAATGGGTCTGAAGTCACTCTGGATAAGTACGTACATAACCGACCAATCTTGGACTTTAATTCAATGTGTTGGTCAGGGTTCTGACCCTGTGTATTTTTCGGTGGGTACCGTTTAATTTCATTACCCTGGCTACGTGTTAAAATGGGTCTGAAGTCACTCTGGATAAGTACGTACATAACCGACCAATCTTGGACTTTAATTCAATGTGTTGGTCAGGGTTCTGACTCTGTGTATTTTTCGGTGGGTACCGTTTAATTTCATTACCCTGGCTACGTGTTAAAATGGGTCTGAAGTCACTCTGGATAAGTACGTACATAACCGACCAATCTTGGACTTTAATTCAATGTGTTGGTCAGGGTTCTGACGCTGTGTATTTTTCGGTGGGTACCGTTTAATTTCACTACCCTGGCTACGTGTTAAAATGGGTCTGAATTCATGGGGGCCTTGTAATTTGGAAATCCCCAACTGTCTCAATCTTATTTGATCATTGCATGACTTACCTTCCAAATTCCTACTTTAATTGTGTTTGCAACAATGTTATATTTTCATTGACTTTTGTTTTATATTTAAAATTCATATCTGACTAAAGCTAAATGAATCTAATTGTACTTGATATATTGTTTTTCTTTTGCAAAACGCAGGAACGCAAGAACCCTGGAATGTACTTTAGGGTGTCCATTTTTATAGTGCCAGTATCCAATATGATGTATTATTACTCTATAATTAATCAGGACACAAACCAGGACGTCATTGGCTGATGAATAAAATACAAGAATTGCGTCAACAGTGGATCATATACACTTACAAGGACATGTGCTTAGAAATTGTATGCTCTGTGCATGACTATGTTTATTATAAGTTGAAATGTAAAGCTGTGTTTAAATTCTATCTTGGGAAGTGTTTTTTCAATAATTTGAAAATGTTTATTGAAACTAAAATGAATCAACATTGTTAATTAAAAAAATAGTTTTGTTTGAAACTTGTCAATTGATTGTTAATAGATTAGTAAATATACCTGACAATGGATACCAACATACCACTGGTGATATGTACATTGCTTTTGCCCAATTGGCACCTTTTTGTGTTAAATTATTCAATTAACAGCTTGAATAATATGTTCTACAGTAGTACTATGCACCATTCATTTTTAGTTTGTTAAAATAATGAAACAAATAATTTGTGTTTATTAATTAACTAATATTTTCCCACATTTGAATGTAATTATTTCTCTGGAACCCCTGTCATATGAATTACTGTAGTAATGACCTGCAAGTTAAAAAAAGAGATGAAGGTGTTTTAAATACATTGATCTGTGTCAAAATAATAAGGTATTTACTAGTAGTTCATTACTGGGATGGGGAATAGTTGTAAATTTAAAAGAAAATTAGTTTCATTACGTTTACATAAACCTTATTTTGCATATACCATAAATTTCATTTATTTAGCGATTTTGAAAATGTTCAGCAATTAGTCTGTCATGTGGCACTTGCGTGTGAAACTTCATATATTCAATTGTGTATTTCCTGACTTTTGAATGCTGTAAAACTATTTAATTTAACTGACATTTAATTTTAATGTTTTGATGTTTTTAGCATGTTCACTGTGTTTTAATTTCTTGTCAAGGAAATATTGAATTTTATTGTTATTTTACATGTTCACAACACAACACAACACAACTCAACTCGAACATAGATCATAAATTACTTTAATTTGGAAAAGTTTGTGAATTTGCAAAAAATGGTGCTTTCTCATCACCATAATTATATAACAATTCTGCCCCTTCTGGTATGTAATATTTGGAAATCATAACCACACACGGCCTGTCATTAATCTTCAGTTGTTTTGTGACAATGTTGGAATGCTTTTTGGAATGGTTCAGGAAAAAGGTAATTCCACTTGTTTCCCACATCTTCTTTTCACTGTGTGGATTTATTCTGAAAATATATGGCCATGATGATATTAACATGAGAGAGTGAGTGAGTGAGTGAATGAAGGTGAGGGTGGGTGAGTGAGTGAAGATGAGGACAAGTGAGTGAAGATGAGGGCGAGTGAGGGTAAGTGAATGAAGGTGAGGGTGGGTGAGGGTGAGTGAGTGAGTGAATGAAGGTGATGGTGGGTGAGTGAGTGACGGTGTGTGGATGAGGGTGAGTGATTGAAGGTGAGGGTGGGTGAGTGAGTGAAGATGAGGGCAGTGAGTGAAGATGAGGGTGAGTGAATGAAGGTGAGGGTGGGTGAGGGTGGGTGAGGGTGAGTGAGTGTGAGTGAATGAAGGTGAGGGTGGGTGAGTGAGTGAGGGAGTGAAGATGAGGGCGAGTGAGAAAAGGTGAGGGTGAGTGAGTGAAGGTGTGTGGATGAGGGTGAGTGATTGAAGGTGAGGGTGAGTGATTGAAGGTGAGAGTGAGTTAGAGAAGACGAGTGAGTGAAGATGAGGGTGGGTGATTCAAGGAGAGAGTGAGTTAGAGAAGGCGAGTGAGTGAAGGGTGAGTGAGAGTGATTGAGTGAAGGTGAACGAGTGAGTGAAGGTGTGTGAGTGAAGGAGAGGGTGAGTGAAGGTGAGCGAGTGAGTGAAGGTGTGTGAGTGAAGGTGGGTGAGTGAGTGAAGGTGAGGCTGATGGAAGTGAAGCTGAGGGTGAGTGTGTGAGTGAAGGTAAGGGTGAGGGTGGGTGAGTGAGTGAGTGAAAGTGTGTGACTGAAGGTGAGTGAGTGAGTGAATGAGGGTGAGTGAAGATGAGACTGAGGGTGAGTGAGTAAGTAAAGCTGAGGGTGAGTGAGTGGGAGTAAAGACGAGTGAGTGAAGGTGAGTGAGTGGCTGAAGATGGGAGTGAGTTAGAGAAGGTGAGTGAGTGAAGACGAGGGTGAGTGAATGGAGGTGTGGATGAGAGTAAGTGAAGATAAGGGGGAGTGAAGGTAAGGGTGAGTGAATGAGGTGAGTGAGTGAGTGAGCGAAGGTGAGCGAGTGAGTGAGCGAAGGTGAGAGTGAGTTAGAGAAGGCGAGTGAGTGAAGGTAAGGGTGAGTGAGAGTGAGTGAGTGAAGGTGAGTGAGTGAGTGAAGGTGTGTGAGTGAAGGAGAGGGTGAGTGAAGGTGAGCGAGTGAGTGAAGGTGTGTGAGTGAAGGTGGGAGTGGGTGAGTGAGTGAAGGTGAGGCTGATGGAAGTGAAGCTGAGGGTGAGTGTGTGAGTGAAGGTGAGGGTGGGTGGGTGTGTGAGTGAGTGAGTGAGTGAAAGTGTGTGAATGAATGAGGGTGAGTGAGTGAGTGAGTGAATGAGGGTGAGTGAAGATGAGACTGAGGGTGAGTGAGTAAGTAAAGCTGAGGGTGAGTGAGTGGGAGTAAAGATGAGTGAGTGAAGGTGAGTGAGTGGGTGAAGATGGGAGTGAGTTAGAGAAGGTGAGTGAGTGAAGACGAGGGTGAGTGAATGGAGGTGTGGATGAGAGTGAGTGAAGATAAGGGGGAGTGAATGAAGGTGAGTGAGTGAGTGAGCGAAGGTGAGCGAGCGAGTGAGTGAGTGAGTGAAGGCGAGTGAGTGAAGATGAGGGCGAGTGAGTAAATGAAGATGAGGGTGAGTGAGTGAGGGAGTGAAGATGAGGGCGAGTGAGAAAAGGTGAGGGTGAGTGAGTGAAGGTGTGTGGATGAGGGCGAGTGATTGAAGGTGAGAGTGAGTTAGAGAAGACGAGTGAGTGAAGATGAGGGTGGGTGATTGAAGGAGAGAGTGAGTTAGAGAAGGCGAGTGAGTGAAGGTAAGGGTGGGTGGGTGAGTGAGTGAGTGAAGGTGAGCGAGTGAGTGAAGGTGTGTGAGTGAAGGTGAGGCTGATGGAAGTGAAGCTGAGTGTGAGTGAAGGTGAGGGTGGGTGGGTGAGTGAGTGAGTGAAAGTGTGTGACTGAAGGTGAGTGAGTGAATGAGGGTGAGTGAGTGAGTGAATGAGGGTGAGTGAAGATGAGACTGAGGGTGAGTGAGTAAGTAAAGCTGAGGGTGAGTGAGTGGGAGTAAAGATGAGTGAGTGAAGGTGAGTGGGTGAAGATGGGAGTGAGTTAGAGAAGGTGAGTGAGTGAAGACGAGGGTGAGTGAATGGAGGTGTGGATGAGAGTGAGTGAAGATAAGGGGGAGTGAAGGTAAGGGTGAGTGAATGAAGGTGAGTGAGTGAGCGAAGGTGAGCGAGTGAGTGAGTGAAGGTGAGAGTGAGTTTGAGAAGGCGAGTGATTGAAGATGAGGGCGAGTGAGTAAATGAAGATGAGGGTGAGTGGGTGAAGGAGTGAGTGAGTGAAGGTAAAGGTAAGTTAGTGAAGGTAAGGGTGAGTGAGTGAGTGGGTGAGGTGAGTGAGTGAAGGTGAGGCTGAGGATGGGTGAATGAAGGTGAGGGTGGGTGAATGAAGGTGAGCATGAAGGTGAGTGGGTGAGAGTGAGTGAATGAAGGTGAGTGAGTGAGTGAGTGAGTGAATGAAGATGAGTGAAGGTGAGAAAGTGAGTGAAGGTGAGGCTGAGGGAGTAAAGCTGAGTGGGTGAGGGTGAGTGAGTGAAGATGTGTGTGTGAGTGAGTGAAAGGGTTAATTGATGCGTCATTTGAGTATGACAGTGAATGGATGGGTGGGTGGTTGGTTGGATGGATGTGTTTATATATACAACAGTGAGTCAATCTGTTGGTGAGCGAATGGGTGCTTGAGTTGGCAAGTGTGTAATGAGTAAGTTGATATAATGTACATATGACTGAGTGAATTAACTAGATTTAGTGTTGATTAAGTGAGCGAATGAAGCTATCTTTGGGTTGACAAATCAGTGAGCTAGTGGTAAGGTGGGACAGTTAAGTTATAGCGTGTGCGAGTTAAAATGGGTTAATGAAATGTGGGCAAGTCAGAGAGAAATCAATGTTTCACTCAGCAAGTCATTTGGTTGGTGAGTTAATAATATATGTCTGATTGTTACTGAATTATTTCGTTGTTAAGTGGGTGAGTAGAAAGGAATTTATTAAACAATGAGTCACTCATTTAGTCAATCAGTTGAGAGTAATGAGTGAATTGCGGTTGACCTAATGAAAGGGTGGCTTGATAATGTAAGAGTTGTGGGTGAATTAGATTTAGTTGTGAGTGAGTTTGTTGGAGGATGATCAAATGGGTGGGTGAGTGAGTTTGTGTGCGAGTTTGTGTGTGTCAGTGGGTGGAGTGTTTGAGTTCAATGAATTGGGGTGGGAGAGGGTAAGCGAGTGCGTGAGAATGGGTGAATTGCCATTGTGCGTGTGTGTGTGTGTGTGTGTGAGCGAGCTAGTTGATAAGAGCGAGTGTGTGACAGCAAGTGCATAATTCATTTCATTAGTTTTACATTAAATTGTATGAAAGTAGTGTTACATATAACTACTAACACTAAGAAAATATTATGGCAAATATTGTGGCTGATTATATACTCACACCATGCCGGAATATTCCAGGTGATACATGCCACAACGTTCACCTGTTACCGCATACTGTCGTTCTAGTTGTTCAGCCTCTGCTCTGTCAATTATTTCTCCGTCGTACACCCCAATTATCTCATTTGCTTTTATATCTTGTTTTGCAAAGGCGCACTTTCCCGCTTCTCTAAAATCTCTGTTAACGACTTCAACCTTAATTTCAATGTAAACAAATATTGTTTTTTGTTTTGATTTCACTAGACTATTCTGGGGGTCTTTTAGTAAAAATCAAATTCAAAAATCGGCCCTCGAAATATATTTTCGATATAAAAACACTCTTTTATTACATGTACACTATACTAGTTACAAATAATTGTTAAATTAAACTATCATTGCCGCATATTACACAATATATAAAGCTAGCAACGATATCATTCTTTTTGATTTCTGAGAATGTCGAAAAGGGACCCTGTTATGAAGCATAATTTCTAGAA
Organism: Saccoglossus kowalevskii; assembly: GCF_978046115.1. Lineage (NCBI taxonomy): Eukaryota > Metazoa > Hemichordata > Enteropneusta > Harrimaniidae > Saccoglossus > Saccoglossus kowalevskii. The sequence continues at coordinate 135,294 of NW_028188636.1, forward strand.
CACTTGGGTGCCTCGCTTTTCCGTGAGTTTTACCAGTGATCCCCTGGGAAGATCATGTACCAAATCTTATCGTCATAATACATTAAACAACAAAATATCTATTCTATATACTGAACTGTTAGAGTTACGAGCATCGAGTTACGAAAACATTGAGTTACAAATATTACCACGCCCATATTTTATAAATCACGCCCCTTTTGCGAAACCACACCCAAATTGTAACTATGGCCAATCAACAGTTACTAGTAACAAAACTTCGCGTTATGGGCAACATACTTAATAGTTGAACGTTAAAAAAAATCATGCTGCCTGTAACTCGATGTTTGGTTAACTGTTACTTAAAGTTCAAGTTACTAAATGTGGACCTTCAACAACTAAAAATGTATTTTACCTGTAACTCGGAATTCTGTTGACTAGTTAATCGAGTTACAGTTTGGACGAGGTCTCACAAAAGTGGGTGTGGTTTCCAAAATGTAACTTTTTTTGTAATTCGATGTTCGTACTTCGATGTCCGTAACTCGAACAACTTAGCAGCTCTCTATATTCTAACACAAATAATGTATTCTTATTATTAACTCGTTGTCAGTTTTCCATGAGATAACACTCATGTATAATAGCATTTGATTCGTAAAACATGTTTAATTTACTCATTTATTTCCTATTTCGAATTCGAGATAGAAACTCCTATAATAAACAGAGTATTTTGTTATGAAAGTGTAACTCATTTTAATGAAAACATGGGTGAAAAGAAATGCTAAATAATTTCGGGACAAACTCGTTCAGGAATATACAGAGCAAGGAAGGATTCGTCAATTATGCTATGCAAACATATTTTGAAATTGCAAACGATTATGCATTGATTAAAATGAGCTACATGTGACATAGTAATTATATTTCAGTATAGCAACATGCACCCCATAACAATATATATAATCTCATTATAGTGAGATGTTAAATCATTATACTATGGATGTACAAAATATTAAACCATTACAAATACTAAGACTTTTATTCTAGATTGAGATATTCCCTCATTATCAGGAGAGAACTCGTCAAATTTAAATATAAAGGTGTGAACTTTCCACAGATGTGGATCTCCACGTTTAATATATTTTGCTTAATAACTCTGCTTATTTTTTTGTAATTACGTTCCGCATTGTACCTGTATATATTCATCCCATTTTTTTCGTTTCAAAAAGTGTTCTGTTTTTTCTTTAATAGACATCGAGGATTGTTCCCTTCTTAGCCGATGTTGCCGCATATTCAACCCGCGATAACCTCGCTTACCACCCGAGGTGACTGGCGATATGCCATTATGGACAAGTGTAACCTTGATTTGCTGTAAAATACCACATGTCAAATGAGATACAATTTATGATATAATTATAAAATTTAAACACCAGTGGAAGTTATGAAGGGTGACCCCTTGCCCATTTTTTTATTGTGTAATCTTTCCATTAGTAGTTATGTCAACGCATGTATTTTATTTCTTTATAGCTGACTAGTTTTAATCAATTGTCGTACTTTTAATCTGGTGTGTAGTTTCTTTACAAAACACAAATAATATATAAGACTGATCCCGAATTACACTAGCGTTTCACAATATTCCCTGCACATGTATAACCGATGTAAGCAATGTATAGTTTTCTGAATTTGTATAACGTTTACAATATTTATGTAACAAATCCAAACACAATGAAAAAAAGAAAGAAACTTGTCATTGTGAAATATTTCTCGTCTGTATTTCCTTAATTTGTGGTGATATGACAAATTCAATCATCGATCACCCGGCCACACAAAAGCACGTACCTTATGAAAACGAGTCTCACTAATCATTGACTGTGTCTGGCGATCATTTTTTGTCATTAATGATATAAAATTTTCATAATGAAAAAACAGCTCCTTTGATGTAATGATGTCACCAGGTTCTCGTGTGAAGCACAAATACTCCTCTACAAATAAGCTCAGAAATGGGCACTTGATTCCTATTTTTACTCCGTTGATGAGTTTGCGTACGTTGCCTTTGCTAGCCATCTTGAAATAATAAGACTCACTTGTCATGAATTTGACTGGGTGGAACGATTTGCGTAAAAATCAGAATGTGGGTGATAAATATACACGAGTATTCAATAAATAAATAAAATAAAATGTAATGTTACTACTATTCATGTGTATATATGTTCATTTTATTTTCTTCGCATAATAAATATATAAATGCAAATTCAATTAAAAACATAATTTTGCCTTCAATTTGTCACCCACTCTAGAAAGGATAATGGTTGTATACCTTTCACACGTGATTACATTCAGAACGACACACATAATTGAATGACCTTGGGTTTCAGAAACCACGGCATATAATTTCTGAAATGGTCTAATACATTCGCGTTCGTTCTCAACGCAATTTAAACACTGTTGCAAATTTCTATTTTGGTCTGCGTCACCTAGATGATGACCTATTTTTAGCACAACATCTACACGTGTGTACGACAAGAGACAAAAGTTGTCGCGTCCGTGCACCAGCACGTAATTACTTTTCAATTTAGCCACTCCACAGGACCGTTAGTTTACTAGTAAATGATCAAATATTTTTTTTTCAAATCAACATATTTGCAAACACACACACAACAGTGCGCAGAAAATTAGCTTTTATAAAATGAATAATAACCCGTTATGATAGTAACGAGGTCCGAACCGAATTAAAGATTATATATATATGTATATGTGCTGCAACATGCTCGGTAGTCAGTAGGCGCAAGTGGTCGCGCATTTTTGGGGGGCGCGACTGCCGCTCACTTCCCCGCTGGTAGTGGAACTTTGAATTCGGCTCGAACTCGAAGCGTTATAGTAGAGCCTACACATAATTTTTAAGATGGCACCTTGAAATAACATTCTTGTGTGTGTTACAGTAATGTATTTTGAGAAACTTGTCATAAAAATCACTTCTTTTAGAACAATTCCTTGGTACGCAATGATAAAAAAAATGCATTATTTAATTTCTCCAAAAAACAAATTTATGAAAAAAGAATCACTATAATTTGTCGAGTCGAGTGTGTGGTGACAATTCCGATTTGCTAAAGTTAGCTTCCATTATAATATTACCCAGACAAAGTTATCAGTCTAACAGTGAGTCAACTGGACCTGGGCTACTTTTAGACTTGATCAAATTGAACACCAGCTACTCCGTGCATAGGATGAAGTAAGACTACGAGAGATTTTCTGTAATATACATCGGCGAGGGCTTCATATCAGAAGAGTTCGACTAGGACTTAAAACTCCGTGACCAATCGTTGCCGTCGTATAAGGATCGGGAAAAATTAAGATCAAATAATGCATAACGCACTTACGAGCATTTTGAAAATCAGTAAAACAAATATCAATACACACTCGTTCACTCATCCTGTAGAAATTTGCAAGTAATCACTTTTATACGAAAATGAAGTCCATCTCCTAACGTTGATGTTCACGAAAGTGTCCTACGGTTGACCGATCATGACCTTGTATTTGTTATCAAAATAATTGGTCACGTCAACATATGGTTGTGACGTTGTTTTCTATTTGCTTGGCTAAATACGTCCATGCAACGAAATGTTTTTAACGTTATTCATTATATATCAAAGGGAACAGATGGAATCGCGTTACATTGATAAAACCAACAATACTTAAAGCAATAAAGGGTGTGTTATGTGGTATGTAATATAGATTATTGTGGGTCATTATAATAATAATAATAATAATAACTTTATTGCATCCTTAGAAATACAATGTTTCTATCAGTTAATAGCAATACGATGGTCATGATGACTGATCACGATTCTTGAGAAAACATATAGATATGTGATATATTTTAAGGAATTTCTCAGGAAAGAGTACCTTTTGCACCCACCACTAATCCTAACACTAACTTTCACCCCTCAATTAATTTGTGAACGTCCACTCTAGATATAACTGTAGATATACTTGGGAGGGCATATGCAATCAAATTGGGAAACGCAGGAGGGTCGGGTAATAGTGTTTGGTTTAGAAACTTATTCCATTTCTTATACATTTGAAATCCTTCAATGAGTCTTGTAAACAATTTTGCACGCAATTCTTATTTGGAAAGCAGACCTATGCCACAATTTTCAAACGAAAAATGTTATAAAACACGAGGGCAACCTTCAAACTTATTTTGATGCTAAAAATACGGGTTTCACCTATGGTCATAATTGTCCATCGGAAACATTCTATCTCGGGTAACATTTTCCATTCGATTATACCACTCAATATCAGGTGCTCTATAGTTCTCATCGTTCATTTCTCATATGCAAACTAATAAACATTTACAGTTACACTGGTTAACCTGTTTGTATAACAATGTAACCGTGGTGTTTACTAATATACATAACAATAGGGAAGCTTTCATAAACAAACAATATACAAGGTGTTTCGTGCAAATCGCCCAGTTTTAATTTCAAATTGCCCCCTCCCTTCTAATGCAATGCTATCTTATTGCTGTGGTGATGAAATATTTGGGCGTGGTCATTTTTCGTATTTCGATGTTTTTGTAATACGATCTCCGTAAATCGAATAATTGACAGTCTCTCTTATTGCTACAATTTCACTAGTATTTGAGACGTCGATCCCATGCATTTGCATAATACTGTCACCGCTACTACTACAAGACTGAAACTCTTGTAGGGCACTCGCGTATGAGCGCAATAGATATGGCAACCTCAATCAGCGATCTCTCAGCCAACGAAAAATCTGCTCTAAAACTCAAAATTTTGGAAAAACGAATAGTTTGTGGCAAGTATGGGTGTTGGGTTTGGAGTGGTTCTACAAGCAGAGGGTACGGGACTTGTAGGATAACTCCGAATGGAGCAGTTCGTACTGTCCATCAAATTAGTTTCGTTGTGCATGGTGGAATGCTAAATCTGTCTTTAGAAGTGTCACACCTGTGCCATACTCGGGCGTGTTTTAACCCTTTCCATCTTGTACTAGAAAGCCGAATCCAGAATAATAGCCGTAAGAGTTGCGTGAGTGGATCGTCTTGCTGGCACCGCCCGTCATGTTTGATCTGATCAATAGACTGTGGTCTCCACGAGACCCAAAATGAAGATAAGGTAGAACGCGATGTAATCATAATTATTCACTGGCAAAGAACGAACCCGACTCAAGCGAATTGGCGGCAAAAGAAAATAAAAAGTTAGTTTAATTCTGTTGAATCTAAAATTACATTTCTGGCATACAGTGAAATACAGCATTAAAAGGCAAAAACAGAACTGTGTCAAAACGATAAAAAGCACTCAAAAACAAGAACGAAACAAAACAAAGCGTGATACTAATACAAAATGATAGAAAAATGGGTGGGTGGGTGGGTGAAAATAACCCGAACACAAATGACTGGGCACGAACAGCGTGCGATGTAAACAGTGCATGTAAACAGAACGAAGCGAATTGGCTACAAGAAACATGCGCAGTGGAGCAATTAAACAAACAAACGAAGTTATGCAAATGAAAAGTATGCAAATGAATAATTAACAATTTTGAACTGCGTACAAAATACAACAATTATTCACTGGCAAAGAACGAACCCGACTCAAGCGAATTGGCGGCAAAAGAAAATAAAAAGTTAGTTTAATTCTGTTGAATCTAAAATTACATTTCTGGCATACAGTGAAATACAGCATTAAAAGGCCAAAAATGAAAGCCGCCAAAAGCAAATGTTCAAAGTGTCAGATCGACTTGGCCAGACTTGATAGCAGCGCGAATGCATGATGCCGTCCTGAGGCGACGACCGAATGAAGATTCCGTGTAGAGCAGGTAAGCTTGTGAGCGCCAGTCGCCTTGCGCTTTAATTGCTTCAGGGTCGGCACCCGGCTGAAATGCGAAGGAGGCACCGCCGCGACGAAAGCTGTGACCGGAGTAGCTGTTTGGGTCCAGCCCTGTGGAGCTGAGCAATGATCGCAGATGTCGAACAAGAGACTGGTAGGTCAAAGGATGCAGTCTGCTGGTAGATGACGGCGCGAGGAACAGGGGAGCTTCTGAAGGTGCTGGCAACATGTCCACCATCTGCTTGTAGGCTGATACTGGGCAGAGGGCGGAGCCAGGGATAGCCAGGATGGGAATGTGCAGAACCCGTTCGCCGAACTGTATGGTCTTGGACCATGTGATACGAATGATCTAACCTGTGGTGTTGTATCCGACGCTGCCCCGCGAGAGATGAATGCGGGCGACATAAGCTGTATCTGAAGGGGGCACCAGGTTGGACTTACGCAGGAACGAAAAAAAAATGCGATGAGGAAAGCGGACCACAGCGTAGCGTGCAGCGCGCGTGTAAAGTCCAAGAGACGATGAATTCGAAGAAGGATATCCGGTGTGATAGACAACTTGCGGCGAGGCTGGTGCACTGTTATACGCTGTAATCCCCGGAGGACAAGGCGCAGTTCGAATGAGTCGAGTGAAGATGGGGTCTCGGTGACGAAAAGATGCAGCAGCTGAACACCGTTGAGGTAGTTGCGGATAGATGCCGTGCTTGAAAACGAGTGGGCGAGGAACTGTGTGTAGCGAATAATCGATCGTGTTGTGGCCGGAACTGGCTGGGTGCAAAAGAAACGGCAGAAGAGGAAAAAAGCACGCCATTGAGTTGTAATGTTGCGCGATGAACCAGAAGCAAAAGCTGAGTGGAGTGAGCGGGCTTCGCCAAAATCGTCAATATAATTGATCACCTCGTGCCCTCGGTTGCGTAGGATGTGACGCACTGCGTTGGTTGACCGTTCACACATTAAGGCCGCTGTGCATAACCCGAAAGGTGGTGAAACATCAAAGTAGTATTTCCCTTTCCAAGAATAGCCGAGAAGGTGGTAGTCTCTCGGATCCACGCGAAGTTGACGGTATGCCCTGCTGAGGTCTCGTTTATAAAGGAGGCAAACGGAACCAAGTGTACGGATGTGATCTAACGTGGAGTCAACTGTAGGATATCTGAGCTTGTAATCATCCCCGATGTAACTGTCCCCTGGGATGCCGTCGTTGACCGAGTAGCCTTCTGGAAAACTTAAGTCCACGACCACGCAACGGGAAGATGAGCCCTTCTTAGCCACGGTCGTTAATGGTGAGGTAATGAGCGGGTGTGACAATGGCGGAGTGTCGAACGGTCCAACAGATGCGCCGAGAGGTAGCTCCGATTCCAGAAAACTGTCCGCGTGCTCAGCAAACTGTAAAGCCGAGGTGTGATTCGTTGCATGCGAAGTAGGAAGAAAGTCGCGCGAGTAGTAGATGGGCCAACTAAATTCTAAGAAGTCGCAGATGTCATCGTCGTAATTGCGTAGAAGATGGCGCCATGACTGAATGTTCAGACCGGAAGAGACCGGGATGCGACAACCTTGAAAGTTATAAAGGCCTGAAGCGGAGATTCTGCGATGTAAATCAATGTAATGTTGTGCAATACTGCCGTCAATGTTAGAAATAATGTGATCTGGCGGCACAGAGTTTCTGGGCGACGGTGACGAATGATCAGCTGATGATGGAGAAGTTGTTGTTGTTGTTGTAGTTGATGATGATGTCAATGACGAGTGTGTAGCCCTCAACCTGCTTGTGTTGTGAAGAGGTGTGGGGTCGAAGTTGATGTCGCTGAGGACCGCCTGCGATGTTGGCGCTTTGATCATGCTTGATGTCAGTGTGGTTGTTGACTGACCGGCGAGAGCGAGGGATTCGAACTTGTTATTATTGATGAAGACTGTGGTGCTGAGCTTGGGTAATGCTGTGTGCGTAAGAGACAGCGGTGATGTAGCTGCTGGTGGCGTAGGTGTGGAGCCCCCTGACACACTTGTGATGACTGAAAGTGTTGGGTCAGACCCGGTGATGTTGTTGCTAACCGAATCGAGCAAGATAACACTATCGTCCGGAGATACGTGTAAAGGCGTTAATCTAACGGGGAGGTCACAGGTGGTTGACGTGCTGTCTGAGGGCTGCGCGTGGAGTCACGAGGAGATTGGTTTGTCGCGGTGCAGAGGTGACATGGACTTCTGTTTGCAGTCTTTTTCGCTGTGATTATTAAAACGATTGCGGGTGACATAGCAATGATTGCAAATGTGTTTAAATTTGCATGGATCAAATGAGCAAGAACCTTTCTCGTTGAAAGCTGTGCACACTAATACGGGCGAATCGTCCGGGTTGGGGGTATTTCTGTTGCCGTTGTTTGACGTCCGTTTCTGGGTGACTGATTTCAACTTGTCGGCTGAGAAATCGAAAAACAGATCTTTCACGTCTGAGTAATCGCTGTCCCATGTACGTCTGTTATCATCGATTAAACGAGCCACTGCCGCGTGATAGCTCCGGACAATGGGCCATCTGTACAATGGTAGTTTAACAAACAAATCGTGCAGGAGACGTAACCGGCCCTTTTGTTCTGCTTTGGGCATGGATGGGTCCTGCAGTAAGAGCGTGTAGCCCTGTAGAAATTGTTCAAGTGATAAGTCGTCGTATTTCAGTTCATGTGAAGAAAAGAATGATGGAACAAACTGTTCTGGAGATTTCAAACCAGGCAACTTTTTCCCGGCGTGACGCCCGGGGGAATTAACGAGACTGTCGCGAATAATGTACTCACCGGCTGGTCCTTTGTTCTCAGCCTCGTGTCCTTTGTTCGCTCCAATGGCGTCGAAGTATGGTGACGAATCGTGATCAACCTGCGATCGGAGATTAGTCATTTTGCGAAGTTCCGCTAGTGAAATGTCAGAGATTTGGTGATCAGAAGATGATGTGCCCTGATGGCGCGTGGATGATAGGCCTGCGGTTGGTGGATGTGCGTTCAAGGAACAACTTTTGAATTCCGTTTCTAGCTGGGAGATTTCCGCCTGTAATTTTTGCTTCGCGATTCTCGCCAACAAGGATTGTTTCCGGCGCTGCAAAATAGCTAACTCGGCTTGGTCGTCTTCATCCCCGTCTGAAAACTCGTCAAAATATCCATGTGGTTCCGCGTGTGAGACTGTGGGCGAGTGACGTCGGTGGACGGCAGTTGAGCTGTTCGGTGAACGGCAATTCTCTTCCTCCGGCGGTGGACCGGTGCAGAATTTTCCGTGCTTGCCCCAGTTGTGAGCTTCCACATCGAGCTTGCAGCCAGAGCATGTTGAGCGCCGCTTACTTCTTGGCATAGCGAGAAAGTAAATTGAAAATAACCCGAACACAAATGACTGGGCACGAACAGCGTGCGATGTAAACAGTGCATGTAAACAGAACGAAGCGAATTGGCTACAAGAAACATGCGCAGTGGAGCAATTAAACAAACAAACGAAGTTATGCAAATGAAAAGTATGCAAATGATAATTAACAATTTTGAACTGCGTACAAAATACAACAATTAAACTTGTATGTGTGCGTTATTTCCCCCCCCCCCACTGAGTGCGGGCGCTATATTTTACACGAACACATCGCCCTGAATTTTCGTCAACCGTGAATTTGTCTTTCTATATTAGATAATGTCAACGAAAGCAGCTCAAACAAATGCCGAACAGGGTTTGCATTCAGCAACTGGTACTGTTTCGTTAGAAATATAATTTAAACGAAAGAATCTTGTGATATTACGCATCGAATATGATAAAGGGTCAAAATTGCATTCACGTATTAGGTCATTGAATGTGTCCGAATATATGGAACCGATGATCGATACTGATAATTGTTAATACCGCCAAACATATGTTTTGTATGTAAATTGATTTAAGTTACGTTTCGTTACGGGTTTATTAAATGCATTCTTGTGTTATTGCCTGAGTGTGAAAGTTCCGCGATTACCGTGTGATCGTAACTGTACGAGTCCTACGGATTCAACATGAACCAAGCATTTAGATGTAGACGTTTTTTTCTTTTTCTATTTCTTTTGCCAAACACTAGTATAATGTTCACGTTGATTGGTATGTATCAAACAAAGAACAAACTCAAAATATATCACTGTAAGCCGCTGTGACAGATCGTAAAATTAATACACGGGAAATTGGTCCGAACTCCCGTAAATCATAGTTAAAATGATTGAGATTTGATTCTTTATGAGAGCGAGTGTCATTGTAGCATGGACTTGTATAATCATATGCATAGTTATAGTGACTTGAAAAATTATCAATATGGTAATCACGCTGAGAATGAGGATAGGATTGTGATTGGTACTCATAGTCACGACGAACAATGAGTTTGGGCGTCTCTTAGCCAGTGCTAAACACTGTTTCATCCTTACATGGACGCAACTCGGACTAGCCTATATGAAAACATATGAGATTAGCTTAAATTTTAGCCCGTGCTTGGTGTAGCCAGATGACATAGTTAGCGCACAGTACCCAACAGCCAGTTGGGGAACGCTGTTGTTCTAAGGTGTGAATCGCATACAGTGCGCGTTGCTCTTCAGTGGGGAGACAGCGGTGACGTCATATCATTCTCGTTGGGAGCACTTCTGTTCTGTGTCACGTCTACAAATATTGCGTGTTTTTAAGTAAAGTCGGTAAATTTTATTTAAAGTTACAAGTCTCTATGTGATCATATCGGTTTCATGAAAATGCACGTGTAGTTTAAAATTCATATTCATTATACCACGACGGAAAGTTTCAACCCTGGTAAATCGCGTTACCACACCCAAAACAATCACATTCTTTATTTGTGATTTAATACTTGAATTGTTGGATAATATTTATTAATTTATGCATAAGTGCCGAGGAGATGTTCATCTCAGTGGAGGAACTGTGGTTAGCGATACACATGCAAATTATAGTTTACATTAAACTTTTGACTAGTACTATATAGTCTACAGTACTTCGAGATTAAACTGGTTTCGTATTATTGTAGGGTCTATAATTCTAAACTACGTTGTTGGAATCAGAATTTTGTAACTTACACGAGGTCGAGGAAAAGTTATCGTCATTATCAACAACTATATAAATTGATCTGTGAGTTGAACAGCCCATTTAATTATGTCTCCCATGATGCACCAGTGCTAAACTGGGATTGTGGAACCGCGAACCTCAGGTTGCATATTTGTTTCTTTAATATATTCACAAGGTCGTACACAAATGCAACGTCAACTTCCTCTGTCAAGGAATGTGAATCTTTGTGCCACGCTACACTTAGTACGCATATGTATTGAACGATGGCCGTACGTGGAGGATTCTGTTATAATACCTGGTCATTTGAACAACCATGGGCTCATAGAACAGTTCAAAGACTACCTCGTAAAGGGTTATATAAACGAAAAGTAACTATCACGAGAAAGTTTGCAAAATCTACTACAGCGAGGAAAAACAGAGCATTTCCTTTTGTTGACCGGATGTCGCTCTCCTGTTCGTGTAACAATGACTGTTTAATCCAAACAGGCGTTCGAAATATCAGAATGATTCGCCGTGATTTTGACCTTAAATGCTATGATGAGCAGAATCTCATTTTAATACAACTAATGGATATACGGACGGTACGCCGATACAATTCACGCACTTATCATATTATTGATGTTACAATGAACAGAAAGCGTATCTGCCGTCTGGGATTTTTGAAAATCTTCGGAATCAGCAAGCAACGTATTGCAACTCTTATGGGGAAAAGAAGACCACTTTCGACAATTCAATCCGACCGCCGCGGAAAACACGGACTGCACCACAGATCTGTTGACAGACAATGCGTTATGGACATCGACAATCATATGGCAAGTTATACATTCGAATCCCCCCATTATTGTAATATTGGAAACACTGAAACAAAATATATGCCAGCTTCAAATAGTATTAGTAGTTGCTATCGCGATTATCTGAAGAAACAACGAAATAATAACAGACGATACGTTTCCTTTTCAACTTTTCGAACACACGTTTTAAAAAACATTGATATCCATTTTAAACGGCCTCGGCGAGATACTTGTCAGCGATGTGATGTGATGGCCAAAAAAATTAAATATGCAAGAACGACCGAGGACAAACGGCGTTTCCAGAAGGCCCTACAGGATCATTTGTCAATTGCCGAAACACATTATGGTAATATAAATTACGATTTTACAGTTTTGGCAATGAAACCACCCGACACACAAAACTGGGAAATTCCCGAAGTATTTTCGTAGCGGACTGAATTTGATCTCATCATGTGTTCAACCGCCGAGGGAGGGCACTATGTTACAGAAGACGAACCACTTGCTCTGCAATATAAATGCGTGGTGGTTAGTTGGAAACAGACATCTTGCTTGTCGGAACTAAAGATGGATAATTTTTGTTCAACGAATGACGTTGCTGTATTTCACTTAGATTTCTCAAAAAGCCTTCCATGTCCAAAGGTAAGACATATTAGTTTTAATGTTAAATTACATGCTCTCTATAATGCCGTACACTTTCATGTTGTTATCTAGATTACTTCACATAGAATTTGATTTAGATTACTTCATATAAAATAATTCTAGCATGAAGGTGGGATATTGCTTATTTTTTTTTATTATCGGATAATTTGATAATTATAGATTATAGTACCATATGTTTATCAGGGAGCTCGCGATTCCAAAAATCCTGATTAAGACCCAACATCAAGCCTGTCTAATATCGATCTAATATCGGACGTAAATTTCCATATTTAAACAGTCGATAAATTATTGATATCATATCGATCCCTGCTTTCCTCAGCTGACCAAAATTGATGATTCGAATTACCGTTCATAGACGATATATCATATCTAGTGCCTTATCTGATCTATTTGTTTATTTCAACCACTAGGTCTCCACTCAAGACTGGCACTTTCGCAGTAAATTACATCTGAGATGTCTTGGAGTGGACGTTGCTAAGACAAGAACTTTTCATTGTTTTCTTTGGGATGAAATGAACGGAGGTAAAGGTCCAAATGAAATCATCTCTGCATTCCAAAGCCTTCTCGTGCAACAGAATATAACCTCACGGCATGCTATTTTGAGTTCGGATAACCATCCAGGTGAATATCTTTTTTATATATAGTATATTTGTGCTAGACAATAATTTCGGGCATTGAGTGACAAGTTTGTCTTTCCTGACTTTCTTTTTTGCCATTTGCAGGTGAATGTTTAAACAATAAATTTATGTGGTATCTTCAGAGTTTAATTGACCAGGGAACTTTCCAGCGAATAGATTATAAAACGCTGTTAGAGGGACATTCATACAGCTTTGCAGATCGTCACTTTGGGCTGATTGAAAAGAATTCACGGAAACACGATGTCATAGAGCTTCCTACAGATTGGTTAAATGTGATAGAACAGTCGTCATTTGCGGGCCACTATAAAGCCAAACTGTTGACAATTGATGACATTTATGATTATTCTTCATACTTAAAAAATGAGTTTACATACAGGTACAAAGATGTCAACGGAATCAAATTTTCGTTTGACGAGGCTCACTATTTTAATTTTGGAATTGGTGAACGATTAATTGATGGTACTGTCAAAACATTTTCTCATCCGGAAACAGCCTGGGTGCGTAAGACTCTTGATCCGAAAGAAACTCCGATTGTTGTGTCGTTCAGGAAAATTAAGCAAATGACAAGAATAACAGATTGTCATTTACATACTCTTAGTAGAGAATTAAAACCATTGCCTGGAAAGATGTTTCAAGACGTGAATGAATTGGCGATAAAATATTTATCCCCACGCGCACAAGAATGGTATCAGGCTTTGCCAAAAGTCACGGAATCGTAAATATTTGCATATACAAATGTGTGTATTTGTGGTTATTTTTAATAACATTGTACGTGAAATTTTCTGATCTTATCTTTGCAAATAGTAATTTTAATATTTAGTAGACCCGGTAACGCAGTCTACTGATCAATGGGCATTGCAACCACTATATGGGACTTGTGTGACTTGAAGGAAACACAATAAGAAGTTTTATATATATGACAAATTAGTTGTATTTTTACCAAAAACTAAATGATAATTGTAGAGGTTGGTAATTTGCGAGAAGTGCTCACTATTTTAAATAAATACATGTATGTAGACGAACAAGTTTTCTTATTTTTTATATATGTTTCTTCACGGGTATACTTTGTAAACACACTTACGTTCACCCCTGTCAAGAAGGACCCATATATCATTTCAACGAATCACGATAATTTGTAATAATGATTAGCATACCCATTTGAAGTATTCCATGTTGCATTTGTCAAACTATTTCTGTAATTGTAACTCCCTAACATTGCTTGATTATTTCATTGACAACATTATTTATATACAAAGTCAAAATATATATTTTACCCCCCAATGGGACATGACATATCACATATGTTTTAAGTCAATCTAACGCCTACCCGTCCTTGACAAAGACGACAAGCGTTTTTCGAATTCTTGACATAGCAACATCTGTTTCCTGTCTTTGAGACAATTCTGAATTGAAAACCGAAATTCATGACCATCCCTTAATTTGCACTGTCGTGGATATTAGTTGAATACCATTAAAACAAGCTATCAATCGTCACTTTCAGATTAGTAGAGCAGATGTTACATATTTTAACAAAAACGTGCCCTAAAATCACATTGTGAGTGTCATGTTTGGTACTCTCATGTAACCAGCAGCACGAAATCATTTAGTCAGGACACAAATTGTCAGCTGCCCGTGTTGTTTGGCCACAACTATTTTTTTATTGACTCTGGTAGTATTCTGTAACTTTCCCTGGAACCTGGAACTTACTGGTACAGGGCACAATCTCCCCCACTGTGTGAGAGGGCGGACATTACTAAATTATACTGTATAGCCACCGGTATTCTGGTATCGGAGTGATCATTATAAATTCCAATATGCATCGGATAAAATGCAAACCGTGATTAATTAATTTAGATCTAAATGAGTTGTTTTATCTTCATACTACGATCTCCCTCCGGCTTGGGTAGCCGATTGTCGCTGAATCAATACGCATGCGCGTATGCTTTTCTTAGCACGATAATGAGCCTCGATTTCGCATGCATATACGCCCTTCGTCAACTTTCGACAAATCACGAAAATGAACAAATTAAATACATACAAGTCTTTTATTCACGATAATTTGATCAAATAAATGTTTACACAAAAAAACCTTAAATAGTATGATTGACTAGTTGCGAGAAGACATTAACAAACAAACGAACGTCACAACAAGCTCAGACTGACCAAGACGCAGTTGGGTTACTTTTGTTTTGTACACTACGTCAGCAATGGTATTGGCTAACAAGACAGTAGTTTTAAAAGCAATGCAGCTTTCAGGAAAACACTAGTAACAAACTTAGAGGCAAATTGATTGCCGCACTGCTGCACTGTCAACCAATTTAGTCGTTAAATTGCTTACTTTGTGTGCGAAGTCAAATCCAGACGAGAACGGAAGAATGATGAAATGAGCTTAAACAATGCAATGGTAAGTTTACGAAATATAATGTTATAATATAAGAATCTATGTGTGAGTAGATCGAACAACGAAGATTTTTTCAGCCAGAGGACGAGTATCATTCACGTCTTGAATTGGCCAATGGGCGTTCCAGAATTACCATATTATATGCCATTAGTATATACATAACCGACCAATCTTGGACTTTATTTCAATATGTTGGTCAGGGTTCTGACCCTGTGTATTTTTCGGTGGGTACCGTTTAATTTCATTACCCTGGCTACGTGTTAAAATGGGTCTGAAGTCACTCTGGATAAGTACGTACGTAACCGACCAATCTTGGACTTTAATTCAATGTGTTGGTCAGGGTTCTGACCCTGTGTATTTTTCGGTGGGTACCGTTTAATTTCACTACCCTGGCTACGTGTTAAAATGGTTATGAATTCATTTTGGATAAGTACGTACATAACCGACCAATCTTGGACTTTATTTCAATATGTTGGTCAGGGTTCAGACCCTGTGTATTTTTCGGTGGGTACCGTTTAATTTCATTACCCTGGCTACGTGTTAAAATGGTTATGAATTCATTTTGGATAAGTACGTACATAACCGACCAATCTTGGACTTTATATTTCAATGTGTTGGTCAGGGTTCTGACCCTGTGTATTTTTCGGTGGGTACCGTTTAATTTCATTACCCTGGCTACGTGTTAAAATGGTTATGAATTCATTTTGGATAAGTACGTACATAACCGACCAATCTTGGACTTTATTTCAATATGTTGGTCAGGGTTCTGACCCTGTGTATTTTTCGGTGGGTACCGTTTAATTTCATTACCCTGGCTACGTGTTAAAATGGTTATGAATTCATTTTGGATAAGTACGTACATAACCGACCAATCTTGGACTTTATATTTCAATGTGTTGGTCAGGGTTCTGACCCTGTGTATTTTTCGGTGGGTACCGTTTAATTTCATTACCCTGGCTACGTGTTAAAATGGTTATGAATTCACTCTGGATAAGTACGTACATAACCGACCAATCTTGGACTTTATTTCAATATGTTGGTCAGGGTTCAGACCCTGTGTATTTTTCGGTGGGTACCGTTTAATTTCATTACCCTGGCTACGTGTTAAAATGGTTATGAATTCATTTTGGATAAGTTACGTACATAACCGACCAATCTTGGACTTTATTTTGCATGCAGGTAAGGTACACCTACAGACATAACTGTGGACATTCAGTTCTTTTTATTTAGATCATGGCAATTTTTTGGTCAGAGCGCCCTCTAGTTTTGTGGAGAATCATGTTCATTTGGAATGCTCTGATTGGATGGAAGTTCAAGCCTAGCAAGGTGTGATAGAATTGGCCTGTTATGTTCAGATTCAAATAAGCATGAACCACTAATTTGACAGGGAAGTGATACTTATAATGCAGCAAGCTGTTCTAATTGCTGTTGTGGTAGAGTTTTTCTATTTTCCTGTCAAATGCATTTATTGGTCCACTGAAAAATGAAAATAATGTTCCCTGTAACTTAGACTCTTATTGATCAAGGCATTTTAAAAATCATGGGTGTTAACTCCCCTCAAGTTATGACCCGTTGTCCCCTACAGAATAATGGTTGCATCTAATATTAAAATAAAGATGGCGGAGTATAGCGTTGATTCATCTCGTTCTACTCTGGATTACTTGGAGTCAATAAAGATCCTAGAAAGTTAGTATTTATATGCCTGTGTGTTTTTTGTTTGTTTGTTTTTTCACTGTCTTTGACTTTCCCAGTATGTTTGTTGCTGTTGACAACAATTCAGTCCTCTGCCAGGCTTCAGTCAATGTTTTTCTTCACTACCTACCCAACTCCTCGTCGGGCACTATGTAGCTGGTGTGGTATATTTATCACAGACAGTAGGGCAATTGTCACATTTAGTGCTCCAAGAAAATATTCTCTGTCCATGTGTATTTATATAAATAGATGCAGTTTCTTTGGCTTGAATAACGATCACTGGCTTCGTACATACAGGTATACTGGTTTACCTGTTTCTAGTTGAAATATAGCCAATCTTATTAACCAAGACAGTTGGACATTTGCCACATGTCACAACACTCATTTCCAAGTGCCATAGCTTGAAACAAGTAGTCAAATCTGATATTGGCTGGAGCTTTAGTTTATATGGACATGGTAAATGGCAAACTAGATGGTCAGAAAGTAATAAAAATAATCACAGCTTTACTCCACCCACCCCACTATGAAGTAAAAGGCTGTTTATAAGGCCATGTATGATGGTTTCATTTTTCTTATGGAAAACAATTTTAATTAAAAACTTCTATGCTCCTGTACCCAACCGTGGGGGTTCATCACACTAAACAACAGGTGTCACTATTACTAAGATAAATGTACTTTTTTTTCATTAAAATTACTGAATGCTTATACATATGTACTAAAACGTTAGTTAACATTTAATATCAGGCAATGCATTGGTTCATTACCCTGGCTACGTGTTAAAATGGTTATGAATTCATTTTGGATAAGTACGTACGTAACCGACCAATCTTGGACTTTATTTCAATATGTTGGTCAGGGTTCTGACCCTGTGTATTTTTCGGTGGGTACCGTTTAATTTCATTACCCTGGCTACGTGTTAAAATGGGTCTGAAGTCACTCTGGATAAGTACGTACGTAACCGACCAATCTTGGACTTTAATTCAATGTGTTGGTCAGGGTTCTGACCCTGTGTATTTTTCGGTGGGTACCGTTTAATTTCACTACCCTGGCTACGTGTTAAAATGGTTATGAATTCATTTTGGATAAGTACGTACATAACCGACCAATCTTGGACTTTATTTCAATATGTTGGTCAGGGTTCAGACCCTGTGTATTTTTCGGTGGGTACCGTTTAATTTCATTACCCTGGCTACGTGTTAAAATGGGTCTGAAGTCACTCTGGATAAGTACGTACGTAACCGACCAATCTTGGACTTTATTTCAATATGTTGGTCAGGGTTCTGACCCTGTGTATTTTTCGGTGGGTACCGTTTAATTTCATTACCCTGGCTACGTGTTAAAATGGTTATGAATTCACTCTGGATAAGTACGTACATAACCGACCAATCTTGGACTTTATTTCAATATGTTGGTCAGGGTTCAGACCCTGTGTATTTTTCGGTGGGTACCGTTTAATTTCATTACCCTGGCTACGTGTTAAAATGGTTATGAATTCATTTTGGATGAGTACGTACATAACCGACCAATCTTGGACTTTATTTTGCATGCAGGTAAGGTACACCTACAGACATAACTGTGGACATTATGCTTATACATATGTACTAAAACGTTAGTTAACATTTAATATCAGGCAATGCATTGGTTCATTACCCTGGCTACGTGTTAAAATGGTTATGAATTCATTTTGGATAAGTACGTACGTAACCGACCAATCTTGGACTTTATTTCAATATGTTGGTCAGGGTTCTGACCCTGTGTATTTTTCGGTGGGTACCGTTTAATTTCATTACCCTGGCTACGTGTTAAAATGGGTCTGAAGTCACTCTGGATAAGTACGTACGTAACCGACCAATCTTGGACTTTAATTCAATGTGTTGGTCAGGGTTCTGACCCTGTGTATTTTTCGGTGGGTACCGTTTAATTTCACTACCCTGGCTACGTGTTAAAATGGTTATGAATTCATTTTGGATAAGTACGTACATAACCGACCAATCTTGGACTTTATTTCAATATGTTGGTCAGGGTTCAGACCCTGTGTATTTTTCGGTGGGTACCGTTTAATTTCATTACCCTGGCTACGTGTTAAAATGGTTATGAATTCATTTTGGATAAGTACGTACATAACCGACCAATCTTGGACTTTATTTCAATATGTTGGTCAGGGTTCAGACCCTGTGTATTTTTCGGTGGGTACCGTTTAATTTCATTACCCTGGCTACGTGTTAAAATGGGTCTGAAGTCACTCTGGATAAGTACGTACATAACCGACCAATCTTGGACTTTATTTCAATATGTTGGTCAGGGTTCTGACCCTGTGTATTTTTCGGTGGGTACCGTTTAATTTCATTACCCTGGCTACGTGTTAAAATGGTTATGAATTCACTCTGGATAAGTACGTACATAACCGACCAATCTTGGACTTTATTTCAATATGTTGGTCAGGGTTCTGACCCTGTGTATTTTTCGGTGGGTACCGTTTAATTTCATTACCCTGGCTACGTGTTAAAATGGTTATGAATTCACTCTGGATAAGTACGTACATAACCGACCAATCTTGGACTTTATTTCAATATGTTGGTCAGGGTTCTGACCCTGTGTATTTTTCGGTGGGTACCGTTTAATTTCATTACCCTGGCTACGTGTTAAAATGGTTATGAATTCATTTTGGATAAGTACGTACATAACCGACCAATCTTGGACTTTATATTTCAATGTGTTGGTCAGGGTTCTGACCCTGTGTATTTTTCGGTGGGTACCGTTTAATTTCATTACCCTGGCTACGTGTTAAAATGGTTATGAATTCATTTTGGATAAGTACGTACATAACCGACCAATCTTGGACTTTATTTCAATATGTTGGTCAGGGTTCTGACCCTGTGTATTTTTCGGTGGGTACCGTTTAATTTCATTACCCTGGCTACGTGTTAAAATGGTTATGAATTC
The DNA here is from genome assembly GCF_978046115.1 of Saccoglossus kowalevskii. NCBI lineage: Eukaryota > Metazoa > Hemichordata > Enteropneusta > Harrimaniidae > Saccoglossus > Saccoglossus kowalevskii. The sequence goes on from NW_028188636.1 coordinate 155,263, forward strand.
ATTTTGGATAAGTACGTACATAACCGACCAATCTTGGACTTTATTTCAATGTGTTGGTCAGGGTTCTGACCCTGTGTATTTTTCGGTGGGTACCGTTTAATTTCATTACCCTGGCTACGTGTTAAAATGGTTATGAATTCACTCTGGATAAGTACGTACATAACCGACCAATCTTGGACTTTATTTCAATATGTTGGTCAGGGTTCAGACCCTGTGTATTTTTCGGTGGGTACCGTTTAATTTCATTACCCTGGCTACGTGTTAAAATGGTTATGAATTCATTTTGGATAAGTTACGTACATAACCGACCAATCTTGGACTTTATTTTGCATGCAGGTAAGGTACACCTACAGACATAACTGTGGACATTCAGTTCTTTTTATTTAGATCATGGCAATTTTTTGGTCAGAGCGCCCTCTAGTTTTGTGGAGAATCATGTTCATTTGGAATGCTCTGATTGGATGGAAGTTCAAGCCTAGCAAGGTGTGATAGAATTGGCCTGTTATGTTCAGATTCAAATAAGCATGAACCACTAATTTGACAGGGAAGTGATACTTATAATGCAGCAAGCTGTTCTAATTGCTGTTGTGGTAGAGTTTTTCTATTTTCCTGTCAAATGCATTTATTGGTCCACTGAAAAATGAAAATAATGTTCCCTGTAACTTAGACTCTTATTGATCAAGGCATTTTAAAAATCATGGGTGTTAACTCCCCTCAAGTTATGACCCGTTGTCCCCTACAGAATAATGGTTGCATCTAATATTAAAATAAAGATGGCGGAGTATAGCGTTGATTCATCTCGTTCTACTCTGGATTACTTGGAGTCAATAAAGATCCTAGAAAGTTAGTATTTATATGCCTGTGTGTTTTTTGTTTGTTTGTTTTTTCACTGTCTTTGACTTTCCCAGTATGTTTGTTGCTGTTGACAACAATTCAGTCCTCTGCCAGGCTTCAGTCAATGTTTTTCTTCACTACCTACCCAACTCCTCGTCGGGCACTATGTAGCTGGTGTGGTATATTTATCACAGACAGTAGGGCAATTGTCACATTTAGTGCTCCAAGAAAATATTCTCTGTCCATGTGTATTTATATAAATAGATGCAGTTTCTTTGGCTTGAATAACGATCACTGGCTTCGTACATACAGGTATACTGGTTTACCTGTTTCTAGTTGAAATATAGCCAATCTTATTAACCAAGACAGTTGGACATTTGCCACATGTCACAACACTCATTTCCAAGTGCCATAGCTTGAAACAAGTAGTCAAATCTGATATTGGCTGGAGCTTTAGTTTATATGGACATGGTAAATGGCAAACTAGATGGTCAGAAAGTAATAAAAATAATCACAGCTTTACTCCACCCACCCCACTATGAAGTAAAAGGCTGTTTATAAGGCCATGTATGATGGTTTCATTTTTCTTATGGAAAACAATTTTAATTAAAAACTTCTATGCTCCTGTACCCAACCGTGGGGGTTCATCACACTAAACAACAGGTGTCACTATTACTAAGATAAATGTACTTTTTTTTCATTAAAATTACTGAATGCTTATACATATGTACTAAAACGTTAGTTAACATTTAATATCAGGCAATGCATTGGTTCATTACCCTGGCTACGTGTTAAAATGGTTATGAATTCATTTTGGATAAGTACGTACGTAACCGACCAATCTTGGACTTTATTTCAATATGTTGGTCAGGGTTCTGACCCTGTGTATTTTTCGGTGGGTACCGTTTAATTTCATTACCCTGGCTACGTGTTAAAATGGGTCTGAAGTCACTCTGGATAAGTACGTACGTAACCGACCAATCTTGGACTTTAATTCAATGTGTTGGTCAGGGTTCTGACCCTGTGTATTTTTCGGTGGGTACCGTTTAATTTCACTACCCTGGCTACGTGTTAAAATGGTTATGAATTCATTTTGGATAAGTACGTACATAACCGACCAATCTTGGACTTTATTTCAATATGTTGGTCAGGGTTCAGACCCTGTGTATTTTTCGGTGGGTACCGTTTAATTTCATTACCCTGGCTACGTGTTAAAATGGTTATGAATTCATTTTGGATAAGTACGTACATAACCGACCAATCTTGGACTTTATTTCAATATGTTGGTCAGGGTTCAGACCCTGTGTATTTTTCGGTGGGTACCGTTTAATTTCATTACCCTGGCTACGTGTTAAAATGGGTCTGAAGTCACTCTGGATAAGTACGTACGTAACCGACCAATCTTGGACTTTATTTCAATATGTTGGTCAGGGTTCTGACCCTGTGTATTTTTCGGTGGGTACCGTTTAATTTCATTACCCTGGCTACGTGTTAAAATGGTTATGAATTCACTCTGGATAAGTACGTACATAACCGACCAATCTTGGACTTTATTTCAATATGTTGGTCAGGGTTCAGACCCTGTGTATTTTTCGGTGGGTACCGTTTAATTTCATTACCCTGGCTACGTGTTAAAATGGTTATGAATTCATTTTGGATGAGTACGTACATAACCGACCAATCTTGGACTTTATTTTGCATGCAGGTAAGGTACACCTACAGACATAACTGTGGACATTATGCTTATACATATGTACTAAAACGTTAGTTAACATTTAATATCAGGCAATGCATTGGTTCATTACCCTGGCTACGTGTTAAAATGGTTATGAATTCATTTTGGATAAGTACGTACGTAACCGACCAATCTTGGACTTTATTTCAATATGTTGGTCAGGGTTCTGACCCTGTGTATTTTTCGGTGGGTACCGTTTAATTTCATTACCCTGGCTACGTGTTAAAATGGGTCTGAAGTCACTCTGGATAAGTACGTACGTAACCGACCAATCTTGGACTTTAATTCAATGTGTTGGTCAGGGTTCTGACCCTGTGTATTTTTCGGTGGGTACCGTTTAATTTCACTACCCTGGCTACGTGTTAAAATGGTTATGAATTCATTTTGGATAAGTACGTACATAACCGACCAATCTTGGACTTTATTTCAATATGTTGGTCAGGGTTCAGACCCTGTGTATTTTTCGGTGGGTACCGTTTAATTTCATTACCCTGGCTACGTGTTAAAATGGTTATGAATTCATTTTGGATAAGTACGTACATAACCGACCAATCTTGGACTTTATTTCAATATGTTGGTCAGGGTTCAGACCCTGTGTATTTTTCGGTGGGTACCGTTTAATTTCATTACCCTGGCTACGTGTTAAAATGGGTCTGAAGTCACTCTGGATAAGTACGTACATAACCGACCAATCTTGGACTTTATTTCAATATGTTGGTCAGGGTTCTGACCCTGTGTATTTTTCGGTGGGTACCGTTTAATTTCATTACCCTGGCTACGTGTTAAAATGGTTATGAATTCACTCTGGATAAGTACGTACATAACCGACCAATCTTGGACTTTATTTCAATATGTTGGTCAGGGTTCTGACCCTGTGTATTTTTCGGTGGGTACCGTTTAATTTCATTACCCTGGCTACGTGTTAAAATGGTTATGAATTCACTCTGGATAAGTACGTACATAACCGACCAATCTTGGACTTTATTTCAATATGTTGGTCAGGGTTCTGACCCTGTGTATTTTTCGGTGGGTACCGTTTAATTTCATTACCCTGGCTACGTGTTAAAATGGTTATGAATTCATTTTGGATAAGTACGTACATAACCGACCAATCTTGGACTTTATATTTCAATGTGTTGGTCAGGGTTCTGACCCTGTGTATTTTTCGGTGGGTACCGTTTAATTTCATTACCCTGGCTACGTGTTAAAATGGTTATGAATTCATTTTGGATAAGTACGTACATAACCGACCAATCTTGGACTTTATTTCAATATGTTGGTCAGGGTTCAGACCCTGTGTATTTTTCGGTGGGTACCGTTTAATTTCATTACCCTGGCTACGTGTTAAAATGGTTATGAATTCATTTTGGATAAGTACGTACATAACCGACCAATCTTGGACTTTATTTCAATATGTTGGTCAGGGTTCAGACCCTGTGTATTTTTCGGTGGGTACCGTTTAATTTCATTACCCTGGCTACGTGTTAAAATGGGTCTGAAGTCACTCTGGATAAGTACGTACGTAACCGACCAATCTTGGACTTTATTTCAATATGTTGGTCAGGGTTCTGACCCTGTGTATTTTTCGGTGGGTACCGTTTAATTTCATTACCCTGGCTACGTGTTAAAATGGTTATGAATTCATTTTGGATAAGTACGTACATAACCGACCAATCTTGGACTTTATATTTCAATGTGTTGGTCAGGGTTCTGACCCTGTGTATTTTTCGGTGGGTACTGTTTAATTTCATTACCCTGGCTACGTGTTAAAATGGTTATGAATTCACTCTGGATAAGTACGTACATAACCGACCAATCTTGGACTTTATTTCAATATGTTGGTCAGGGTTCAGACCCTGTGTATTTTTCGGTGGGTACCGTTTAATTTCATTACCCTGGCTACGTGTTAAAATGGTTATGAATTCATTTTGGATAAGTTACGTACATAACCGACCAATCTTGGACTTTATTTTGCATGCAGGTAAGGTACACCTACAGACATAACTGTGGACATTCAGTTCTTTTTATTTAGATCATGGCAATTTTTTGGTCAGAGCGCCCTCTAGTTTTGTGGAGAATCATGTTCATTTGGAATGCTCTGATTGGATGGAAGTTCAAGCCTAGCAAGGTGTGATAGAATTGGCCTGTTATGTTCAGATTCAAATAAGCATGAACCACTAATTTGACAGGGAAGTGATACTTATAATGCAGCAAGCTGTTCTAATTGCTGTTGTGGTAGAGTTTTTCTATTTTCCTGTCAAATGCATTTATTGGTCCACTGAAAAATGAAAATAATGTTCCCTGTAACTTAGACTCTTATTGATCAAGGCATTTTAAAAATCATGGGTGTTAACTCCCCTCAAGTTATGACCCGTTGTCCCCTACAGAATAATGGTTGCATCTAATATTAAAATAAAGATGGCGGAGTATAGCGTTGATTCATCTCGTTCTACTCTGGATTACTTGGAGTCAATAAAGATCCTAGAAAGTTAGTATTTATATGCCTGTGTGTTTTTTGTTTGTTTGTTTTTTCACTGTCTTTGACTTTCCCAGTATGTTTGTTGCTGTTGACAACAATTCAGTCCTCTGCCAGGCTTCAGTCAATGTTTTTCTTCACTACCTACCCAACTCCTCGTCGGGCACTATGTAGCTGGTGTGGTATATTTATCACAGACAGTAGGGCAATTGTCACATTTAGTGCTCCAAGAAAATATTCTCTGTCCATGTGTATTTATATAAATAGATGCACTTTCTTTGGCTTGAATAACGATCACTGGCTTCGTACATACAGGTATACTGGTTTACCTGTTTCTAGTTGAAATATAGCCAATCTTATTAACCAAGACAGTTGGACATTTGCCACATGTCACAACACTCATTTCCAAGTGCCATAGCTTGAAACAAGTAGTCAAATCTGATATTGGCTGGAGCTTTAGTTTATATGGACATGGTAAATGGCAAACTAGATGGTCAGAAAGTAATAAAAATAATCACAGCTTTACTCCACCCACCCCACTATGAAGTAAAAGGCTGTTTATAAGGCCATGTATGATGGTTTCATTTTTCTTATGGAAAACAATTTTAATTAAAAACTTCTATGCTCCTGTACCCAACCGTGGGGGTTCATCACACTAAACAACAGGTGTCACTATTACTAAGATAAATGTACTTTTTTTTCATTAAAATTACTGAATGCTTATACATATGTACTAAAACGTTAGTTAACATTTAATATCAGGCAATGCATTGGTTCATTACCCTGGCTACGTGTTAAAATGGTTATGAATTCATTTTGGATAAGTACGTACGTAACCGACCAATCTTGGACTTTATTTCAATATGTTGGTCAGGGTTCTGACCCTGTGTATTTTTCGGTGGGTACCGTTTAATTTCATTACCCTGGCTACGTGTTAAAATGGGTCTGAAGTCACTCTGGATAAGTACGTACGTAACCGACCAATCTTGGACTTTAATTCAATGTGTTGGTCAGGGTTCTGACCCTGTGTATTTTTCGGTGGGTACCGTTTAATTTCACTACCCTGGCTACGTGTTAAAATGGTTATGAATTCATTTTGGATAAGTACGTACATAACCGACCAATCTTGGACTTTATTTCAATATGTTGGTCAGGGTTCAGACCCTGTGTATTTTTCGGTGGGTACCGTTTAATTTCATTACCCTGGCTACGTGTTAAAATGGTTATGAATTCATTTTGGATAAGTACGTACATAACCGACCAATCTTGGACTTTATTTCAATATGTTGGTCAGGGTTCAGACCCTGTGTATTTTTCGGTGGGTACCGTTTAATTTCATTACCCTGGCTACGTGTTAAAATGGGTCTGAAGTCACTCTGGATAAGTACGTACGTAACCGACCAATCTTGGACTTTATTTCAATATGTTGGTCAGGGTTCTGACCCTGTGTATTTTTCGGTGGGTACCGTTTAATTTCATTACCCTGGCTACGTGTTAAAATGGTTATGAATTCACTCTGGATAAGTACGTACATAACCGACCAATCTTGGACTTTATTTCAATATGTTGGTCAGGGTTCTGACCCTGTGTATTTTTCGGTGGGTACCGTTTAATTTCATTACCCTGGCTACGTGTTAAAATGGTTATGAATTCACTCTGGATAAGTACGTACATAACCGACCAATCTTGGACTTTATTTCAATATGTTGGTCAGGGTTCAGACCCTGTGTATTTTTCGGTGGGTACCGTTTAATTTCATTACCCTGGCTACGTGTTAAAATGGTTATGAATTCATTTTGGATAAGTTACGTACATAACCGACCAATCTTGGACTTTATTTCAATATGTTGGTCAGGGTTCTGACCCTGTGTATTTTTCGGTGGGTACCGTTTAATTTCATTACCCTGGCTACGTGTTAAAATGGTTATGAATTCATTTTGGATAAGTACGTACATAACCGACCAATCTTGGACTTTATTTCAATATGTTGGTCAGGGTTCAGACCCTGTGTATTTTTCGGTGGGTACCGTTTAATTTCATTACCCTGGCTACGTGTTAAAATGGGTCTGAAGTCACTCTGGATAAGTACGTACATAACCGACCAATCTTGGACTTTATTTCAATATGTTGGTCAGGGTTCTGACCCTGTGTATTTTTCGGTGGGTACCGTTTAATTTCACCACCCTGGCTACGTGTTAAAATGGTTATGAATTCATTTTGGATAAGTACGTACATAACCGACCAATCTTGGACTTTATATTTCAATGTGTTGGTCAGGGTTCTGACCCTGTGTATTTTTCGGTGGGTACCGTTTAATTTCATTACCCTGGCTACGTGTTAAAATGGTTATGAATTCATTTTGGATAAGTACGTACATAACCGACCAATCTTGGACTTTATTTCAATGTGTTGGTCAGGGTTCTGACCCTGTGTATTTTTCGGTGGGTACCGTTTAATTTCATTACCCTGGCTACGTGTTAAAATGGTTATGAATTCATTTTGGATAAGTACGTACATAACCGACCAATCTTGGACTTTATTTCAATATGTTGGTCAGGGTTCTGACCCTGTGTATTTTTCGGTGGGTACCGTTTAATTTCATTACCCTGGCTACGTGTTAAAATGGTTATGAATTCACTCTGGATAAGTACGTACATAACCGACCAATCTTGGACTTTATTTCAATATGTTGGTCAGGGTTCAGACCCTGTGTATTTTTCGGTGGGTACCGTTTAATTTCATTACCCTGGCTACGTGTTAAAATGGTTATGAATTCATTTTGGATAAGTTACGTACATAACCGACCAATCTTGGACTTTATTTCAATATGTTGGTCAGGGTTCTGACCCTGTGTATTTTTCGGTGGGTACCGTTTAATTTCATTACCCTGGCTACGTGTTAAAATGGTTATGAATTCACTCTGGATAAGTACGTACATAACCGACCAATCTTGGACTTTATTTCAATATGTTGGTCAGGGTTCTGACCCTGTGTATTTTTCGGTGGGTACCGTTTAATTTCATTACCCTGGCTACGTGTTAAAATGGTTATGAATTCACTCTGGATAAGTACGTACATAACCGACCAATCTTGGACTTTATTTCAATATGTTGGTCAGGGTTCTGACCCTGTGTATTTTTCGGTGGGTACCGTTTAATTTCATTACCCTGGCTACGTGTTAAAATGGTTATGAATTCATTTTGGATAAGTACGTACATAACCGACCAATCTTGGACTTTATATTTCAATGTGTTGGTCAGGGTTCTGACCCTGTGTATTTTTCGGTGGGTACCGTTTAATTTCATTACCCTGGCTACGTGTTAAAATGGTTATGAATTCATTTTGGATAAGTACGTACATAACCGACCAATCTTGGACTTTATTTCAATATGTTGGTCAGGGTTCTGACCCTGTGTATTTTTCGGTGGGTACCGTTTAATTTCATTACCCTGGCTACGTGTTAAAATGGTTATGAATTCATTTTGGATAAGTACGTACATAACCGACCAATCTTGGACTTTATTTCAATGTGTTGGTCAGGGTTCTGACCCTGTGTATTTTTCGGTGGGTACCGTTTAATTTCATTACCCTGGCTACGTGTTAAAATGGTTATGAATTCATTTTGGATGAGTACGTACATAACCGACCAATCTTGGACTTTATTTTGCATGCAGGTAAGGTACACCTACAGACATAACTGTGGACATTATGCTTATACATATGTACTAAAACGTTAGTTAACATTTAATATCAGGCAATGCATTGGTTCATTACCCTGGCTACGTGTTAAAATGGTTATGAATTCATTTTGGATAAGTACGTACGTAACCGACCAATCTTGGACTTTATTTCAATATGTTGGTCAGGGTTCTGACCCTGTGTATTTTTCGGTGGGTACCGTTTAATTTCATTACCCTGGCTACGTGTTAAAATGGGTCTGAAGTCACTCTGGATAAGTACGTACGTAACCGACCAATCTTGGACTTTAATTCAATGTGTTGGTCAGGGTTCTGACCCTGTGTATTTTTCGGTGGGTACCGTTTAATTTCACTACCCTGGCTACGTGTTAAAATGGTTATGAATTCATTTTGGATAAGTACGTACATAACCGACCAATCTTGGACTTTATTTCAATATGTTGGTCAGGGTTCAGACCCTGTGTATTTTTCGGTGGGTACCGTTTAATTTCATTACCCTGGCTACGTGTTAAAATGGTTATGAATTCATTTTGGATAAGTACGTACATAACCGACCAATCTTGGACTTTATTTCAATATGTTGGTCAGGGTTCAGACCCTGTGTATTTTTCGGTGGGTACCGTTTAATTTCATTACCCTGGCTACGTGTTAAAATGGGTCTGAAGTCACTCTGGATAAGTACGTACATAACCGACCAATCTTGGACTTTATTTCAATATGTTGGTCAGGGTTCTGACCCTGTGTATTTTTCGGTGGGTACCGTTTAATTTCATTACCCTGGCTACGTGTTAAAATGGTTATGAATTCACTCTGGATAAGTACGTACATAACCGACCAATCTTGGACTTTATTTCAATATGTTGGTCAGGGTTCTGACCCTGTGTATTTTTCGGTGGGTACCGTTTAATTTCATTACCCTGGCTACGTGTTAAAATGGTTATGAATTCACTCTGGATAAGTACGTACATAACCGACCAATCTTGGACTTTATTTCAATATGTTGGTCAGGGTTCTGACCCTGTGTATTTTTCGGTGGGTACCGTTTAATTTCATTACCCTGGCTACGTGTTAAAATGGTTATGAATTCATTTTGGATAAGTACGTACATAACCGACCAATCTTGGACTTTATATTTCAATGTGTTGGTCAGGGTTCTGACCCTGTGTATTTTTCGGTGGGTACCGTTTAATTTCATTACCCTGGCTACGTGTTAAAATGGTTATGAATTCATTTTGGATAAGTACGTACATAACCGACCAATCTTGGACTTTATTTCAATATGTTGGTCAGGGTTCTGACCCTGTGTATTTTTCGGTGGGTACCGTTTAATTTCATTACCCTGGCTACGTGTTAAAATGGTTATGAATTCATTTTGGATAAGTACGTACATAACCGACCAATCTTGGACTTTATTTCAATGTGTTGGTCAGGGTTCTGACCCTGTGTATTTTTCGGTGGGTACCGTTTAATTTCATTACCCTGGCTACGTGTTAAAATGGGTCTGAAGTCACTCTGGATAAGTACGTACGTAACCGACCAATCTTGGACTTTAATTCAATGTGTTGGTCAGGGTTCTGACCCTGTGTATTTTTCGGTGGGTACCGTTTAATTTCACTACCCTGGCTACGTGTTAAAATGGTTATGAATTCATTTTGGATAAGTACGTACATAACCGACCAATCTTAGACTTTATTTCAATGTGTTGGTCAGGGTTTTGACCCTGTGTATTTTTCGGTGGGTACCGTTTAATTTCATTACCCTGGCTACGTGTTAAAATGGGTCTGAAGTCACTCTGGATAAGTACGTACATAACCGACCAATCTTGGACTTTAATTCAATGTGTTGGTCAGGGTTCTGACCCTGTGTATTTTTCGGTGGGTACCGTTTAATTTCATTACCCTGGCTACGTGTTAAAATGGGTCTGAAGTCACTCTGGATAAGTACGTACATAACCGACCAATCTTGGACTTTATTTCAATATGTTGGTCAGGGTTCTGACCCTGTGTATTTTTCGGTGGGTACCGTTTAATTTCATTACCCTGGCTACGTGTTAAAATGGGTCTGAAGTCACTCTGGATAAGTACGTACATAACCGACCAATCTTGGACTTTAATTCAATGTGTTGGTCAGGGTTCTGACCCTGTGTATTTTTCGGTGGGTACCGTTTAATTTCATTACCCTGGCTACGTGTTAAAATGGTTATGAATTCATTTTGGATAAGTACGTACATAACCGACCAATCTTAGACTTTATTTCAATGTGTTGGTCAGGGTTTTGACCCTGTGTATTTTTCGGTGGGTACCGTTTAATTTCATTACCCTGGCTACGTGTTAAAATGGTTATGAATTCATTTTGGATAAGTTACGTACATAACCGACCAATCTTGGACTTTATTTTGCATGCAGGTAAGGTACACCTACAGACATAACTGTGGACATTCAGTTCTTTTTATTTAGATCATGGCAATTTTTTGGTCAGAGCGCCCTCTAGTTTTGTGGAGAATCATGTTCATTTGGAATGCTCTGATTGGATGGAAGTTCAAGCCTAGCAAGGTGTGATAGAATTGGCCTGTTATGTTCAGATTCAAATAAGCATGAACCACTAATTTGACAGGGAAGTGATACTTATAATGCAGCAAGCTGTTCTAATTGCTGTTGTGGTAGAGTTTTTCTATTTTCCTGTCAAATGCATTTATTGGTCCACTGAAAAATGAAAATAATGTTCCCTGTAACTTAGACTCTTATTGATCAAGGCATTTTAAAAATCATGGGTGTTAACTCCCCTCAAGTTATGACCCGTTGTCCCCTACAGAATAATGGTTGCATCTAATATTAAAATAAAGATGGCGGAGTATAGCGTTGATTCATCTCGTTCTACTCTGGATTACTTGGAGTCAATAAAGATCCTAGAAAGTTAGTATTTATATGCCTGTGTGTTTTTTGTTTGTTTGTTTTTTCACTGTCTTTGACTTTCCCAGTATGTTTGTTGCTGTTGACAACAATTCAGTCCTCTGCCAGGCTTCAGTCAATGTTTTTCTTCACTACCTACCCAACTCCTCGTCGGGCACTATGTAGCTGGTGTGGTATATTTATCACAGACAGTAGGGCAATTGTCACATTTAGTGCTCCAAGAAAATATTCTCTGTCCATGTGTATTTATATAAATAGATGCAGTTTCTTTGGCTTGAATAACGATCACTGGCTTCGTACATACAGGTATACTGGTTTACCTGTTTCTAGTTGAAATATAGCCAATCTTATTAACCAAGACAGTTGGACATTTGCCACATGTCACAACACTCATTTCCAAGTGCCATAGCTTGAAACAAGTAGTCAAATCTGATATTGGCTGGAGCTTTAGTTTATATGGACATGGTAAATGGCAAACTAGATGGTCAGAAAGTAATAAAAATAATCACAGCTTTACTCCACCCACCCCACTATGAAGTAAAAGGCTGTTTATAAGGCCATGTATGATGGTTTCATTTTTCTTATGGAAAACAATTTTAATTAAAAACTTCTATGCTCCTGTACCCAACCGTGGGGGTTCATCACACTAAACAACAGGTGTCACTATTACTAAGATAAATGTACTTTTTTTTCATTAAAATTACTGAATGCTTATACATATGTACTAAAACGTTAGTTAACATTTAATATCAGGCAATGCATTGGTTCATTACCCTGGCTACGTGTTAAAATGGTTATGAATTCATTTTGGATAAGTACGTACGTAACCGACCAATCTTGGACTTTATTTCAATATGTTGGTCAGGGTTCTGACCCTGTGTATTTTTCGGTGGGTACCGTTTAATTTCATTACCCTGGCTACGTGTTAAAATGGGTCTGAAGTCACTCTGGATAAGTACGTACGTAACCGACCAATCTTGGACTTTAATTCAATGTGTTGGTCAGGGTTCTGACCCTGTGTATTTTTCGGTGGGTACCGTTTAATTTCACTACCCTGGCTACGTGTTAAAATGGTTATGAATTCATTTTGGATAAGTACGTACATAACCGACCAATCTTGGACTTTATTTCAATATGTTGGTCAGGGTTCAGACCCTGTGTATTTTTCGGTGGGTACCGTTTAATTTCATTACCCTGGCTACGTGTTAAAATGGTTATGAATTCATTTTGGATAAGTACGTACATAACCGACCAATCTTGGACTTTATTTCAATATGTTGGTCAGGGTTCAGACCCTGTGTATTTTTCGGTGGGTACCGTTTAATTTCATTACCCTGGCTACGTGTTAAAATGGGTCTGAAGTCACTCTGGATAAGTACGTACGTAACCGACCAATCTTGGACTTTATTTCAATATGTTGGTCAGGGTTCTGACCCTGTGTATTTTTCGGTGGGTACCGTTTAATTTCATTACCCTGGCTACGTGTTAAAATGGTTATGAATTCACTCTGGATAAGTACGTACATAACCGACCAATCTTGGACTTTATTTCAATATGTTGGTCAGGGTTCAGACCCTGTGTATTTTTCGGTGGGTACCGTTTAATTTCATTACCCTGGCTACGTGTTAAAATGGTTATGAATTCATTTTGGATGAGTACGTACATAACCGACCAATCTTGGACTTTATTTTGCATGCAGGTAAGGTACACCTACAGACATAACTGTGGACATTATGCTTATACATATGTACTAAAACGTTAGTTAACATTTAATATCAGGCAATGCATTGGTTCATTACCCTGGCTACGTGTTAAAATGGTTATGAATTCATTTTGGATAAGTACGTACGTAACCGACCAATCTTGGACTTTATTTCAATATGTTGGTCAGGGTTCTGACCCTGTGTATTTTTCGGTGGGTACCGTTTAATTTCATTACCCTGGCTACGTGTTAAAATGGGTCTGAAGTCACTCTGGATAAGTACGTACGTAACCGACCAATCTTGGACTTTAATTCAATGTGTTGGTCAGGGTTCTGACCCTGTGTATTTTTCGGTGGGTACCGTTTAATTTCACTACCCTGGCTACGTGTTAAAATGGTTATGAATTCATTTTGGATAAGTACGTACATAACCGACCAATCTTGGACTTTATTTCAATATGTTGGTCAGGGTTCAGACCCTGTGTATTTTTCGGTGGGTACCGTTTAATTTCATTACCCTGGCTACGTGTTAAAATGGTTATGAATTCATTTTGGATAAGTACGTACATAACCGACCAATCTTGGACTTTATTTCAATATGTTGGTCAGGGTTCAGACCCTGTGTATTTTTCGGTGGGTACCGTTTAATTTCATTACCCTGGCTACGTGTTAAAATGGGTCTGAAGTCACTCTGGATAAGTACGTACATAACCGACCAATCTTGGACTTTATTTCAATATGTTGGTCAGGGTTCTGACCCTGTGTATTTTTCGGTGGGTACCGTTTAATTTCATTACCCTGGCTACGTGTTAAAATGGTTATGAATTCACTCTGGATAAGTACGTACATAACCGACCAATCTTGGACTTTATTTCAATATGTTGGTCAGGGTTCTGACCCTGTGTATTTTTCGGTGGGTACCGTTTAATTTCATTACCCTGGCTACGTGTTAAAATGGTTATGAATTCACTCTGGATAAGTACGTACATAACCGACCAATCTTGGACTTTATTTCAATATGTTGGTCAGGGTTCTGACCCTGTGTATTTTTCGGTGGGTACCGTTTAATTTCATTACCCTGGCTACGTGTTAAAATGGTTATGAATTCATTTTGGATAAGTACGTACATAACCGACCAATCTTGGACTTTATATTTCAATGTGTTGGTCAGGGTTCTGACCCTGTGTATTTTTCGGTGGGTACCGTTTAATTTCATTACCCTGGCTACGTGTTAAAATGGTTATGAATTCATTTTGGATAAGTACGTACATAACCGACCAATCTTGGACTTTATTTCAATATGTTGGTCAGGGTTCAGACCCTGTGTATTTTTCGGTGGGTACCGTTTAATTTCATTACCCTGGCTACGTGTTAAAATGGTTATGAATTCATTTTGGATAAGTACGTACATAACCGACCAATCTTGGACTTTATTTCAATATGTTGGTCAGGGTTCAGACCCTGTGTATTTTTCGGTGGGTACCGTTTAATTTCATTACCCTGGCTACGTGTTAAAATGGGTCTGAAGTCACTCTGGATAAGTACGTACGTAACCGACCAATCTTGGACTTTATTTCAATATGTTGGTCAGGGTTCTGACCCTGTGTATTTTTCGGTGGGTACCGTTTAATTTCATTACCCTGGCTACGTGTTAAAATGGTTATGAATTCATTTTGGATAAGTACGTACATAACCGACCAATCTTGGACTTTATATTTCAATGTGTTGGTCAGGGTTCTGACCCTGTGTATTTTTCGGTGGGTACTGTTTAATTTCATTACCCTGGCTACGTGTTAAAATGGTTATGAATTCACTCTGGATAAGTACGTACATAACCGACCAATCTTGGACTTTATTTCAATATGTTGGTCAGGGTTCAGACCCTGTGTATTTTTCGGTGGGTACCGTTTAATTTCATTACCCTGGCTACGTGTTAAAATGGTTATGAATTCATTTTGGATAAGTTACGTACATAACCGACCAATCTTGGACTTTATTTTGCATGCAGGTAAGGTACACCTACAGACATAACTGTGGACATTCAGTTCTTTTTATTTAGATCATGGCAATTTTTTGGTCAGAGCGCCCTCTAGTTTTGTGGAGAATCATGTTCATTTGGAATGCTCTGATTGGATGGAAGTTCAAGCCTAGCAAGGTGTGATAGAATTGGCCTGTTATGTTCAGATTCAAATAAGCATGAACCACTAATTTGACAGGGAAGTGATACTTATAATGCAGCAAGCTGTTCTAATTGCTGTTGTGGTAGAGTTTTTCTATTTTCCTGTCAAATGCATTTATTGGTCCACTGAAAAATGAAAATAATGTTCCCTGTAACTTAGACTCTTATTGATCAAGGCATTTTAAAAATCATGGGTGTTAACTCCCCTCAAGTTATGACCCGTTGTCCCCTACAGAATAATGGTTGCATCTAATATTAAAATAAAGATGGCGGAGTATAGCGTTGATTCATCTCGTTCTACTCTGGATTACTTGGAGTCAATAAAGATCCTAGAAAGTTAGTATTTATATGCCTGTGTGTTTTTTGTTTGTTTGTTTTTTCACTGTCTTTGACTTTCCCAGTATGTTTGTTGCTGTTGACAACAATTCAGTCCTCTGCCAGGCTTCAGTCAATGTTTTTCTTCACTACCTACCCAACTCCTCGTCGGGCACTATGTAGCTGGTGTGGTATATTTATCACAGACAGTAGGGCAATTGTCACATTTAGTGCTCCAAGAAAATATTCTCTGTCCATGTGTATTTATATAAATAGATGCACTTTCTTTGGCTTGAATAACGATCACTGGCTTCGTACATACAGGTATACTGGTTTACCTGTTTCTAGTTGAAATATAGCCAATCTTATTAACCAAGACAGTTGGACATTTGCCACATGTCACAACACTCATTTCCAAGTGCCATAGCTTGAAACAAGTAGTCAAATCTGATATTGGCTGGAGCTTTAGTTTATATGGACATGGTAAATGGCAAACTAGATGGTCAGAAAGTAATAAAAATAATCACAGCTTTACTCCACCCACCCCACTATGAAGTAAAAGGCTGTTTATAAGGCCATGTATGATGGTTTCATTTTTCTTATGGAAAACAATTTTAATTAAAAACTTCTATGCTCCTGTACCCAACCGTGGGGGTTCATCACACTAAACAACAGGTGTCACTATTACTAAGATAAATGTACTTTTTTTTCATTAAAATTACTGAATGCTTATACATATGTACTAAAACGTTAGTTAACATTTAATATCAGGCAATGCATTGGTTCATTACCCTGGCTACGTGTTAAAATGGTTATGAATTCATTTTGGATAAGTACGTACGTAACCGACCAATCTTGGACTTTATTTCAATATGTTGGTCAGGGTTCTGACCCTGTGTATTTTTCGGTGGGTACCGTTTAATTTCATTACCCTGGCTACGTGTTAAAATGGGTCTGAAGTCACTCTGGATAAGTACGTACGTAACCGACCAATCTTGGACTTTAATTCAATGTGTTGGTCAGGGTTCTGACCCTGTGTATTTTTCGGTGGGTACCGTTTAATTTCACTACCCTGGCTACGTGTTAAAATGGTTATGAATTCATTTTGGATAAGTACGTACATAACCGACCAATCTTGGACTTTATTTCAATATGTTGGTCAGGGTTCAGACCCTGTGTATTTTTCGGTGGGTACCGTTTAATTTCATTACCCTGGCTACGTGTTAAAATGGTTATGAATTCATTTTGGATAAGTACGTACATAACCGACCAATCTTGGACTTTATTTCAATATGTTGGTCAGGGTTCAGACCCTGTGTATTTTTCGGTGGGTACCGTTTAATTTCATTACCCTGGCTACGTGTTAAAATGGGTCTGAAGTCACTCTGGATAAGTACGTACGTAACCGACCAATCTTGGACTTTATTTCAATATGTTGGTCAGGGTTCAGACCCTGTGTATTTTTCGGTGGGTACCGTTTAATTTCATTACCCTGGCTACGTGTTAAAATGGTTATGAATTCATTTTGGATAAGTACGTACATAACCGACCAATCTTGGACTTTATTTCAATATGTTGGTCAGGGTTCAGACCCTGTGTATTTTTCGGTGGGTACCGTTTAATTTCATTACCCTGGCTACGTGTTAAAATGGGTCTGAAGTCACTCTGGATAAGTACGTACGTAACCGACCAATCTTGGACTTTATTTCAATATGTTGGTCAGGGTTCTGACCCTGTGTATTTTTCGGTGGGTACCGTTTAATTTCATTACCCTGGCTACGTGTTAAAATGGTTATGAATTCACTCTGGATAAGTACGTACATAACCGACCAGTCTTGGACTTTATTTCAATATGTTGGTCAGGGTTCAGACCCTGTGTATTTTTCGGTGGGTACCGTTTAATTTCATTACCCTGGCTACGTGTTAAAATGGTTATGAATTCATTTTGGATGAGTACGTACATAACCGACCAATCTTGGACTTTATTTTGCATGCAGGTAAGGTACACCTACAGACATAACTGTGGACATTATGCTTATACATATGTACTAAAACGTTAGTTAACATTTAATATCAGGCAATGCATTGGTTCATTACCCTGGCTACGTGTTAAAATGGTTATGAATTCATTTTGGATAAGTACGTACGTAACCGACCAATCTTGGACTTTATTTCAATATGTTGGTCAGGGTTCTGACCCTGTGTATTTTTCGGTGGGTACCGTTTAATTTCATTACCCTGGCTACGTGTTAAAATGGGTCTGAAGTCACTCTGGATAAGTACGTACGTAACCGACCAATCTTGGACTTTAATTCAATGTGTTGGTCAGGGTTCTGACCCTGTGTATTTTTCGGTGGGTACCGTTTAATTTCACTACCCTGGCTACGTGTTAAAATGGTTATGAATTCATTTTGGATAAGTACGTACATAACCGACCAATCTTGGACTTTATTTCAATATGTTGGTCAGGGTTCAGACCCTGTGTATTTTTCGGTGGGTACCGTTTAATTTCATTACCCTGGCTACGTGTTAAAATGGTTATGAATTCATTTTGGATAAGTACGTACATAACCGACCAATCTTGGACTTTATTTCAATATGTTGGTCAGGGTTCAGACCCTGTGTATTTTTCGGTGGGTACCGTTTAATTTCATTACCCTGGCTACGTGTTAAAATGGGTCTGAAGTCACTCTGGATAAGTACGTACATAACCGACCAATCTTGGACTTTATTTCAATATGTTGGTCAGGGTTCTGACCCTGTGTATTTTTCGGTGGGTACCGTTTAATTTCATTACCCTGGCTACGTGTTAAAATGGTTATGAATTCACTCTGGATAAGTACGTACATAACCGACCAATCTTGGACTTTATTTCAATATGTTGGTCAGGGTTCTGACCCTGTGTATTTTTCGGTGGGTACCGTTTAATTTCATTACCCTGGCTACGTGTTAAAATGGTTATGAATTCACTCTGGATAAGTACGTACATAACCGACCAATCTTGGACTTTATTTCAATATGTTGGTCAGGGTTCTGACCCTGTGTATTTTTCGGTGGGTACCGTTTAATTTCATTACCCTGGCTACGTGTTAAAATGGTTATGAATTCATTTTGGATAAGTACGTACATAACCGACCAATCTTGGACTTTATATTTCAATGTGTTGGTCAGGGTTCTGACCCTGTGTATTTTTCGGTGGGTACCGTTTAATTTCATTACCCTGGCTACGTGTTAAAATGGTTATGAATTCATTTTGGATAAGTACGTACATAACCGACCAATCTTGGACTTTATTTCAATATGTTGGTCAGGGTTCAGACCCTGTGTATTTTTCGGTGGGTACCGTTTAATTTCATTACCCTGGCTACGTGTTAAAATGGTTATGAATTCATTTTGGATAAGTACGTACATAACCGACCAATCTTGGACTTTATTTCAATATGTTGGTCAGGGTTCAGACCCTGTGTATTTTTCGGTGGGTACCGTTTAATTTCATTACCCTGGCTACGTGTTAAAATGGGTCTGAAGTCACTCTGGATAAGTACGTACGTAACCGACCAATCTTGGACTTTATTTCAATATGTTGGTCAGGGTTCTGACCCTGTGTATTTTTCGGTGGGTACCGTTTAATTTCATTACCCTGGCTACGTGTTAAAATGGTTATGAATTCATTTTGGATAAGTACGTACATAACCGACCAATCTTGGACTTTATATTTCAATGTGTTGGTCAGGGTTCTGACCCTGTGTATTTTTCGGTGGGTACTGTTTAATTTCATTACCCTGGCTACGTGTTAAAATGGTTATGAATTCACTCTGGATAAGTACGTACATAACCGACCAATCTTGGACTTTATTTCAATATGTTGGTCAGGGTTCAGACCCTGTGTATTTTTCGGTGGGTACCGTTTAATTTCATTACCCTGGCTACGTGTTAAAATGGTTATGAATTCATTTTGGATAAGTTACGTACATAACCGACCAATCTTGGACTTTATTTTGCATGCAGGTAAGGTACACCTACAGACATAACTGTGGACATTCAGTTCTTTTTATTTAGATCATGGCAATTTTTTGGTCAGAGCGCCCTCTAGTTTTGTGGAGAATCATGTTCATTTGGAATGCTCTGATTGGATGGAAGTTCAAGCCTAGCAAGGTGTGATAGAATTGGCCTGTTATGTTCAGATTCAAATAAGCATGAACCACTAATTTGACAGGGAAGTGATACTTATAATGCAGCAAGCTGTTCTAATTGCTGTTGTGGTAGAGTTTTTCTATTTTCCTGTCAAATGCATTTATTGGTCCACTGAAAAATGAAAATAATGTTCCCTGTAACTTAGACTCTTATTGATCAAGGCATTTTAAAAATCATGGGTGTTAACTCCCCTCAAGTTATGACCCGTTGTCCCCTACAGAATAATGGTTGCATCTAATATTAAAATAAAGATGGCGGAGTATAGCGTTGATTCATCTCGTTCTACTCTGGATTACTTGGAGTCAATAAAGATCCTAGAAAGTTAGTATTTATATGCCTGTGTGTTTTTTGTTTGTTTGTTTTTTCACTGTCTTTGACTTTCCCAGTATGTTTGTTGCTGTTGACAACAATTCAGTCCTCTGCCAGGCTTCAGTCAATGTTTTTCTTCACTACCTACCCAACTCCTCGTCGGGCACTATGTAGCTGGTGTGGTATATTTATCACAGACAGTAGGGCAATTGTCACATTTAGTGCTCCAAGAAAATATTCTCTGTCCATGTGTATTTATATAAATAGATGCACTTTCTTTGGCTTGAATAACGATCACTGGCTTCGTACATACAGGTATACTGGTTTACCTGTTTCTAGTTGAAATATAGCCAATCTTATTAACCAAGACAGTTGGACATTTGCCACATGTCACAACACTCATTTCCAAGTGCCATAGCTTGAAACAAGTAGTCAAATCTGATATTGGCTGGAGCTTTAGTTTATATGGACATGGTAAATGGCAAACTAGATGGTCAGAAAGTAATAAAAATAATCACAGCTTTACTCCACCCACCCCACTATGAAGTAAAAGGCTGTTTATAAGGCCATGTATGATGGTTTCATTTTTCTTATGGAAAACAATTTTAATTAAAAACTTCTATGCTCCTGTACCCAACCGTGGGGGTTCATCACACTAAACAACAGGTGTCACTATTACTAAGATAAATGTACTTTTTTTTCATTAAAATTACTGAATGCTTATACATATGTACTAAAACGTTAGTTAACATTTAATATCAGGCAATGCATTGGTTCATTACCCTGGCTACGTGTTAAAATGGTTATGAATTCATTTTGGATAAGTACGTACGTAACCGACCAATCTTGGACTTTATTTCAATATGTTGGTCAGGGTTCTGACCCTGTGTATTTTTCGGTGGGTACCGTTTAATTTCATTACCCTGGCTACGTGTTAAAATGGGTCTGAAGTCACTCTGGATAAGTACGTACGTAACCGACCAATCTTGGACTTTAATTCAATGTGTTGGTCAGGGTTCTGACCCTGTGTATTTTTCGGTGGGTACCGTTTAATTTCACTACCCTGGCTACGTGTTAAAATGGTTATGAATTCATTTTGGATAAGTACGTACATAACCGACCAATCTTGGACTTTATTTCAATATGTTGGTCAGGGTTCAGACCCTGTGTATTTTTCGGTGGGTACCGTTTAATTTCATTACCCTGGCTACGTGTTAAAATGGTTATGAATTCATTTTGGATAAGTACGTACATAACCGACCAATCTTGGACTTTATTTCAATATGTTGGTCAGGGTTCAGACCCTGTGTATTTTTCGGTGGGTACCGTTTAATTTCATTACCCTGGCTACGTGTTAAAATGGGTCTGAAGTCACTCTGGATAAGTACGTACGTAACCGACCAATCTTGGACTTTATTTCAATATGTTGGTCAGGGTTCTGACCCTGTGTATTTTTCGGTGGGTACCGTTTAATTTCATTACCCTGGCTACGTGTTAAAATGGTTATGAATTCACTCTGGATAAGTACGTACATAACCGACCAATCTTGGACTTTATTTCAATATGTTGGTCAGGGTTCTGACCCTGTGTATTTTTCGGTGGGTACCGTTTAATTTCATTACCCTGGCTACGTGTTAAAATGGTTATGAATTCACTCTGGATAAGTACGTACATAACCGACCAATCTTGGACTTTATTTCAATATGTTGGTCAGGGTTCAGACCCTGTGTATTTTTCGGTGGGTACCGTTTAATTTCATTACCCTGGCTACGTGTTAAAATGGTTATGAATTCATTTTGGATAAGTTACGTACATAACCGACCAATCTTGGACTTTATTTCAATATGTTGGTCAGGGTTCTGACCCTGTGTATTTTTCGGTGGGTACCGTTTAATTTCATTACCCTGGCTACGTGTTAAAATGGGTCTGAAGTCACTCTGGATAAGTACGTACGTAACCGACCAATCTTGGACTTTATTTCAATATGTTGGTCAGGGTTCTGACCCTGTGTATTTTTCGGTGGGTACCGTTTAATTTCATTACCCTGGCTACGTGTTAAAATGGTTATGAATTCACTCTGGATAAGTACGTACATAACCGACCAATCTTGGACTTTATTTCAATATGTTGGTCAGGGTTCTGACCCTGTGTATTTTTCGGTGGGTACCGTTTAATTTCATTACCCTGGCTACGTGTTAAAATGGTTATGAATTCACTCTGGATAAGTACGTACATAACCGACCAATCTTGGACTTTATTTCAATATGTTGGTCAGGGTTCAGACCCTGTGTATTTTTCGGTGGGTACCGTTTAATTTCATTACCCTGGCTACGTGTTAAAATGGTTATGAATTCATTTTGGATAAGTTACGTACATAACCGACCAATCTTGGACTTTATTTCAATATGTTGGTCAGGGTTCTGACCCTGTGTATTTTTCGGTGGGTACCGTTTAATTTCATTACCCTGGCTACGTGTTAAAATGGTTATGAATTCATTTTGGATAAGTACGTACATAACCGACCAATCTTGGACTTTATTTCAATATGTTGGTCAGGGTTCTGACCCTGTGTATTTTTCGGTGGGTACCGTTTAATTTCATTACCCTGGCTACGTGTTAAAATGGTTATGAATTCATTTTGGATAAGTACGTACATAACCGACCAATCTTGGACTTTATTTCAATGTGTTGGTCAGGGTTCTGACCCTGTGTATTTTTCGGTGGGTACCGTTTAATTTCATTACCCTGGCTACGTGTTAAAATGGTTATGAATTCATTTTGGATAAGTACGTACATAACCGACCAATCTTGGACTTTATTTCAATGTGTTGGTCAGGGTTCTGACCCTGTGTATTTTTCGGTGGGTACCGTTTAATTTCATTACCCTGGCTACGTGTTAAAATGGGTCTGAAGTCACTCTGGATAAGTACGTACGTAACCGACCAATCTTGGACTTTAATTCAATGTGTTGGTCAGGGTTCTGACCCTGTGTATTTTTCGGTGGGTACCGTTTAATTTCACTACCCTGGCTACGTGTTAAAATGGTTATGAATTCATTTTGGATAAGTACGTACATAACCGACCAATCTTAGACTTTATTTCAATGTGTTGGTCAGGGTTTTGACCCTGTGTATTTTTCGGTGGGTACCGTTTAATTTCATTACCCTGGCTACGTGTTAAAATGGGTCTGAAGTCACTCTGGATAAGTACGTACATAACCGACCAATCTTGGACTTTAATTCAATGTGTTGGTCAGGGTTCTGACCCTGTGTATTTTTCGGTGGGTACCGTTTAATTTCATTACCCTGGCTACGTGTTAAAATGGGTCTGAAGTCACTCTGGATAAGTACGTACATAACCGACCAATCTTGGACTTTATTTCAATATGTTGGTCAGGGTTCTGACCCTGTGTATTTTTCGGTGGGTACCGTTTAATTTCATTACCCTGGCTACGTGTTAAAATGGGTCTGAAGTCACTCTGGATAAGTACGTACATAACCGACCAATCTTGGACTTTAATTCAATGTGTTGGTCAGGGTTCTGACCCTGTGTATTTTTCGGTGGGTACCGTTTAATTTCATTACCCTGGCTACGTGTTAAAATGGTTATGAATTCATTTTGGATAAGTACGTACATAACCGACCAATCTTAGACTTTATTTCAATGTGTTGGTCAGGGTTTTGACCCTGTGTATTTTTCGGTGGGTACCGTTTAATTTCATTACCCTGGCTACGTGTTAAAATGGGTCTGAAGTCACTCTGGATAAGTACGTACGTAACCAACCAATCTTGGACTTTAATTCAATGTGTTGGTCAGGGTTCTGACCCTGTGTATTTTTCGGTGGGTACCGTTTAATTTCATTACCCTGGCTACGTGTTAAAATGGGTCTGAAGTCACTCTGGATAAGTACGTACATAACCGACCAATCTTGGACTTTAATTCAATGTGTTGGTCAGGGTTCTGACCCTGTGTATTTTTCGGTGGGTACCGTTTAATTTCATTACCCTGGCTACGTGTTAAAATGGGTCTGAAGTCACTCTGGATAAGTACGTACATAACCGACCAATCTTGGACTTTAATTCAATGTGTTGGTCAGGGTTCTGACTCTGTGTATTTTTCGGTGGGTACCGTTTAATTTCATTACCCTGGCTACGTGTTAAAATGGGTCTGAAGTCACTCTGGATAAGTACGTACATAACCGACCAATCTTGGACTTTAATTCAATGTGTTGGTCAGGGTTCTGACGCTGTGTATTTTTCGGTGGGTACCGTTTAATTTCACTACCCTGGCTACGTGTTAAAATGGGTCTGAATTCATGGGGGCCTTGTAATTTGGAAATCCCCAACTGTCTCAATCTTATTTGATCATTGCATGACTTACCTTCCAAATTCCTACTTTAATTGTGTTTGCAACAATGTTATATTTTCATTGACTTTTGTTTTATATTTAAAATTCATATCTGACTAAAGCTAAATGTACTTGATATATTGTTTTTCTTTTGCAAAACGCAGGAACGCAAGAACCCTGGAATGTACTTTAGGGTGTCCATTTTTATAGTGCCAGTATCCAATATGATGTATTATTACTCTATAATTAATCAGGACACAAACCAGGACGTCATTGGCTGATGAATAAAATACAAGAATTGCGTCAACAGTGGATCATATACACTTACAAGGACATGTGCTTAGAAATTGTATGCTCTGTGCATGACTATGTTTATTATAAGTTGAAATGTAAAGCTGTGTTTAAATTCTATCTTGGGAAGTGTTTTTTCAATAATTTGAAAATGTTTATTGAAACTAAAATGAATCAACATTGTTAATTAAAAAAATAGTTTTGTTTGAAACTTGTCAATTGATTGTTAATAGATTAGTAAATATACCTGACAATGGATACCAACATACCACTGGTGATATGTACATTGCTTTTGCCCAATTGGCACCTTTTTGTGTTAAATTATTCAATTAACAGCTTGAATAATATGTTCTACAGTAGTACTATGCACCATTCATTTTTAGTTTGTTAAAATAATGAAACAAATAATTTGTGTTTATTAATTAACTAATATTTTCCCACATTTGAATGTAATTATTTCTCTGGAACCCCTGTCATATGAATTACTGTAGTAATGACCTGCAAGTTAAAAAAAGAGATGAAGGTGTTTTAAATACATTGATCTGTGTCAAAATAATAAGGTATTTACTAGTAGTTCATTACTGGGATGGGGAATAGTTGTAAATTTAAAAGAAAATTAGTTTCATTACGTTTACATAAACCTTATTTTGCATATACCATAAATTTCATTTATTTAGCGATTTTGAAAATGTTCAGCAATTAGTCTGTCATGTGGCACTTGCGTGTGAAACTTCATATATTCAATTGTGTATTTCCTGACTTTTGAATGCTGTAAAACTATTTAATTTAACTGACATTTAATTTTAATGTTTTGATGTTTTTAGCATGTTCACTGTGTTTTAATTTCTTGTCAAGGAAATATTGAATTTTATTGTTATTTTACATGTTCACAACACAACACAACACAACTCAACTCGAACATAGATCATAAATTACTTTAATTTGGAAAAGTTTGTGAATTTGCAAAAAATGGTGCTTTCTCATCACCATAATTATATAACAATTCTGCCCCTTCTGGTATGTAATATTTGGAAATCATAACCACACACGGCCTGTCATTAATCTTCAGTTGTTTTGTGACAATGTTGGAATGCTTTTTGGAATGGTTCAGGAAAAAGGTAATTCCACTTGTTTCCCACATCTTCTTTTCACTGTGTGGATTTATTCTGAAAATATATGGCCATGATGATATTAACATGAGAGAGTGAGTGAGTGAGTGAATGAAGGTGAGGGTGGGTGAGTGAGTGAAGATGAGGACAAGTGAGTGAAGATGAGGGCGAGTGAGGGTAAGTGAATGAAGGTGAGGGTGGGTGAGGGTGAGTGAGTGAGTGAATGAAGGTGATGGTGGGTGAGTGAGTGACGGTGTGTGGATGAGGGTGAGTGATTGAAGGTGAGGGTGGGTGAGTGAGTGAAGATGAGGGCAGTGAGTGAAGATGAGGGTGAGTGAATGAAGGTGAGGGTGGGTGAGGGTGAGTGAGGGTGGGTGAGGGTGAGTGAGTGTGAGTGAATGAAGGTGAGGGTGGGTGAGTGAGTGAGGGAGTGAAGATGAGGGCGAGTGAGAAAAGGTGAGGGTGAGTGAGTGAAGGTGTGTGGATGAGGGTGAGTGATTGAAGGTGAGGGTGAGTGATTGAAGGTGAGAGTGAGTTAGAGAAGACGAGTGAGTGAAGATGAGGGTGGGTGATTCAAGGAGAGAGTGAGTTAGAGAAGGCGAGTGAGTGAAGGGTGAGTGAGAGTGATTGAGTGAAGGTGAACGAGTGAGTGAAGGTGTGTGAGTGAAGGAGAGGGTGAGTGAAGGTGAGCGAGTGAGTGAAGGTGTGTGAGTGAAGGTGGGTGAGTGAGTGAAGGTGAGGCTGATGGAAGTGAAGCTGAGGGTGAGTGTGTGAGTGAAGGTAAGGGTGAGGGTGGGTGAGTGAGTGAGTGAAAGTGTGTGACTGAAGGTGAGTGAGTGAGTGAATGAGGGTGAGTGAAGATGAGACTGAGGGTGAGTGAGTAAGTAAAGCTGAGGGTGAGTGAGTGGGAGTAAAGACGAGTGAGTGAAGGTGAGTGAGTGGCTGAAGATGGGAGTGAGTTAGAGAAGGTGAGTGAGTGAAGACGAGGGTGAGTGAATGGAGGTGTGGATGAGAGTAAGTGAAGATAAGGGGGAGTGAAGGTAAGGGTGAGTGAATGAAGGTGAGTGAGTGAGTGAGCGAAGGTGAGCGAGTGAGTGAGCGAAGGTGAGAGTGAGTTAGAGAAGGCGAGTGAGTGAAGGTAAGGGTGAGTGAGAGTGAGTGAGTGAAGGTGAGTGAGTGAGTGAAGGTGTGTGAGTGAAGGAGAGGGTGAGTGAAGGTGAGCGAGTGAGTGAAGGTGTGTGAGTGAAGGTGGGAGTGGGTGAGTGAGTGAAGGTGAGGCTGATGGAAGTGAAGCTGAGGGTGAGTGTGTGAGTGAAGGTGAGGGTGGGTGGGTGTGTGAGTGAGTGAGTGAGTGAAAGTGTGTGAATGAATGAGGGTGAGTGAGTGAGTGAGTGAATGAGGGTGAGTGAAGATGAGACTGAGGGTGAGTGAGTAAGTAAAGCTGAGGGTGAGTGAGTGGGAGTAAAGATGAGTGAGTGAAGGTGAGTGAGTGGGTGAAGATGGGAGTGAGTTAGAGAAGGTGAGTGAGTGAAGACGAGGGTGAGTGAATGGAGGTGTGGATGAGAGTGAGTGAAGATAAGGGGGAGTGAATGAAGGTGAGTGAGTGAGTGAGCGAAGGTGAGCGAGCGAGTGAGTGAGTGAGTGAAGGCGAGTGAGTGAAGATGAGGGCGAGTGAGTAAATGAAGATGAGGGTGAGTGAGTGAGGGAGTGAAGATGAGGGCGAGTGAGAAAAGGTGAGGGTGAGTGAGTGAAGGTGTGTGGATGAGGGCGAGTGATTGAAGGTGAGAGTGAGTTAGAGAAGACGAGTGAGTGAAGATGAGGGTGGGTGATTGAAGGAGAGAGTGAGTTAGAGAAGGCGAGTGAGTGAAGGTAAGGGTGGGTGGGTGAGTGAGTGAGTGAAGGTGAGCGAGTGAGTGAAGGTGTGTGAGTGAAGGTGAGGCTGATGGAAGTGAAGCTGAGTGTGAGTGAAGGTGAGGGTGGGTGGGTGAGTGAGTGAGTGAAAGTGTGTGACTGAAGGTGAGTGAGTGAATGAGGGTGAGTGAGTGAGTGAATGAGGGTGAGTGAAGATGAGACTGAGGGTGAGTGAGTAAGTAAAGCTGAGGGTGAGTGAGTGGGAGTAAAGATGAGTGAGTGAAGGTGAGTGGGTGAAGATGGGAGTGAGTTAGAGAAGGTGAGTGAGTGAAGACGAGGGTGAGTGAATGGAGGTGTGGATGAGAGTGAGTGAAGATAAGGGGGAGTGAAGGTAAGGGTGAGTGAATGAAGGTGAGTGAGTGAGCGAAGGTGAGCGAGTGAGTGAGTGAAGGTGAGAGTGAGTTTGAGAAGGCGAGTGATTGAAGATGAGGGCGAGTGAGTAAATGAAGATGAGGGTGAGTGGGTGAAGGAGTGAGTGAGTGAAGGTAAAGGTAAGTTAGTGAAGGTAAGGGTGAGTGAGTGAGTGGGTGAGGTGAGTGAGTGAAGGTGAGGCTGAGGATGGGTGAATGAAGGTGAGGGTGGGTGAATGAAGGTGAGCATGAAGGTGAGTGGGTGAGAGTGAGTGAATGAAGGTGAGTGAGTGAGTGAGTGAGTGAATGAAGATGAGTGAAGGTGAGAAAGTGAGTGAAGGTGAGGCTGAGGGAGTAAAGCTGAGTGGGTGAGGGTGAGTGAGTGAAGATGTGTGTGTGAGTGAGTGAAAGGGTTAATTGATGCGTCATTTGAGTATGACAGTGAATGGATGGGTGGGTGGTTGGTTGGATGGATGTGTTTATATATACAACAGTGAGTCAATCTGTTGGTGAGCGAATGGGTGCTTGAGTTGGCAAGTGTGTAATGAGTAAGTTGATATAATGTACATATGACTGAGTGAATTAACTAGATTTAGTGTTGATTAAGTGAGCGAATGAAGCTATCTTTGGGTTGACAAATCAGTGAGCTAGTGGTAAGGTGGGACAGTTAAGTTATAGCGTGTGCGAGTTAAAATGGGTTAATGAAATGTGGGCAAGTCAGAGAGAAATCAATGTTTCACTCAGCAAGTCATTTGGTTGGTGAGTTAATAATATATGTCTGATTGTTACTGAATTATTTCGTTGTTAAGTGGGTGAGTAGAAAGGAATTTATTAAACAATGAGTCACTCATTTAGTCAATCAGTTGAGAGTAATGAGTGAATTGCGGTTGACCTAATGAAAGGGTGGCTTGATAATGTAAGAGTTGTGGGTGAATTAGATTTAGTTGTGAGTGAGTTTGTTGGAGGATGATCAAATGGGTGGGTGAGTGAGTTTGTGTGCGAGTTTGTGTGTGTCAGTGGGTGGAGTGTTTGAGTTCAATGAATTGGGGTGGGAGAGGGTAAGCGAGTGCGTGAGAATGGGTGAATTGCCATTGTGCGTGTGTGTGTGTGTGTGTGTGAGCGAGCTAGTTGATAAGAGCGAGTGTGTGACAGCAAGTGCATAATTCATTTCATTAGTTTTACATTAAATTGTATGAAAGTAGTGTTACATATAACTACTAACACTAAGAAAATATTATGGCAAATATTGTGGCTGATTATATACTCACACCATGCCGGAATATTCCAGGTGATACATGCCACAACGTTCACCTGTTACCGCATACTGTCGTTCTAGTTGTTCAGCCTCTGCTCTGTCAATTATTTCTCCGTCGTACACCCCAATTATCTCATTTGCTTTTATATCTTGTTTTGCAAAGGCGCACTTTCCCGCTTCTCTAAAATCTCTGTTAACGACTTCAACCTTAATTTCAATGTAAACAAATATTGTTTTTTGTTTTGATTTCACTAGACTATTCTGGGGGTCTTTTAGTAAAAATCAAATTCAAAAATCGGCCCTCGAAATATATTTTCGATATAAAAACACTCTTTTATTACATGTACACTATACTAGTTACAAATAATTGTTAAATTAAACTATCATTGCCGCATATTACACAATATATAAAGCTAGCAACGATATCATTCTTTTTGATTTCTGAGAATGTCGAAAAGGGACCCTGTTATGAAGCATAATTTCTAGAACACTTGGGTGCCTCGCTTTTCCGTGAGTTTTACCAGTGATCCCCTGGGAAGATCATGTACCAAATCTTATCGTCATAATACATTAAACAACAAAATATCTATTCTATATACTGAACTGTTAGAGTTACGAGCATCGAGTTACGAAAACATTGAGTTACAAATATTACCACGCCCATATTTTATAAATCACGCCCCTTTTGCGAAACCACACCCAAATTGTAACTATGGCCAATCAACAGTTACTAGTAACAAAACTTCGCGTTATGGGCAACATACTTAATAGTTGAACGTTAAAAAAAATCATGCTGCCTGTAACTCGATGTTTGGTTAACTGTTACTTAAAGTTCAAGTTACTAAATGTGGACCTTCAACAACTAAAAATGTATTTTACCTGTAACTCGGAATTCTGTTGACTAGTTAATCGAGTTACAGTTTGGACGAGGTCTCACAAAAGTGGGTGTGGTTTCCAAAATGTAACTTTTTTTGTAATTCGATGTTCGTACTTCGATGTCCGTAACTCGAACAACTTAGCAGCTCTCTATATTCTAACACAAATAATGTATTCTTATTATTAACTCGTTGTCAGTTTTCCATGAGATAACACTCATGTATAATAGCATTTGATTCGTAAAACATGTTTAATTTACTCATTTATTTCCTATTTCGAATTCGAGATAGAAACTCCTATAATAAACAGAGTATTTTGTTATGAAAGTGTAACTCATTTTAATGAAAACATGGGTGAAAAGAAATGCTAAATAATTTCGGGACAAACTCGTTCAGGAATATACAGAGCAAGGAAGGATTCGTCAATTATGCTATGCAAACATATTTTGAAATTGCAAACGATTATGCATTGATTAAAATGAGCTACATGTGACATAGTAATTATATTTCAGTATAGCAACATGCACCCCATAACAATATATATAATCTCATTATAGTGAGATGTTAAATCATTATACTATGGATGTACAAAATATTAAACCATTACAAATACTAAGACTTTTATTCTAGATTGAGATATTCCCTCATTATCAGGAGAGAACTCGTCAAATTTAAATATAAAGGTGTGAACTTTCCACAGATGTGGATCTCCACGTTTAATATATTTTGCTTAATAACTCTGCTTATTTTTTTGTAATTACGTTCCGCATTGTACCTGTATATATTCATCCCATTTTTTTCGTTTCAAAAAGTGTTCTGTTTTTTCTTTAATAGACATCGAGGATTGTTCCCTTCTTAGCCGATGTTGCCGCATATTCAACCCGCGATAACCTCGCTTACCACCCGAGGTGACTGGCGATATGCCATTATGGACAAGTGTAACCTTGATTTGCTGTAAAATACCACATGTCAAATGAGATACAATTTATGATATAATTATAAAATTTAAACACCAGTGGAAGTTATGAAGGGTGACCCCTTGCCCATTTTTTTATTGTGTAATCTTTCCATTAGTAGTTATGTCAACGCATGTATTTTATTTCTTTATAGCTGACTAGTTTTAATCAATTGTCGTACTTTTAATCTGGTGTGTAGTTTCTTTACAAAACACAAATAATATATAAGACTGATCCCGAATTACACTAGCGTTTCACAATATTCCCTGCACATGTATAACCGATGTAAGCAATGTATAGTTTTCTGAATTTGTATAACGTTTACAATATTTATGTAACAAATCCAAACACAATGAAAAAAAGAAAGAAACTTGTCATTGTGAAATATTTCTCGTCTGTATTTCCTTAATTTGTGGTGATATGACAAATTCAATCATCGATCACCCGGCCACACAAAAGCACGTACCTTATGAAAACGAGTCTCACTAATCATTGACTGTGTCTGGCGATCATTTTTTGTCATTAATGATATAAAATTTTCATAATGAAAAAACAGCTCCTTTGATGTAATGATGTCACCAG
Source organism: Saccoglossus kowalevskii (assembly GCF_978046115.1). Taxonomy (NCBI): domain Eukaryota; kingdom Metazoa; phylum Hemichordata; class Enteropneusta; family Harrimaniidae; genus Saccoglossus; species Saccoglossus kowalevskii. Next base: position 187,290 of record NW_028188636.1, read on the forward strand.
GTTCTCGTGTGAAGCACAAATACTCCTCTACAAATAAGCTCAGAAATGGGCACTTGATTCCTATTTTTACTCCGTTGATGAGTTTGCGTACGTTGCCTTTGCTAGCCATCTTGAAATAATAAGACTCACTTGTCATGAATTTGACTGGGTGGAACGATTTGCGTAAAAATCAGAATGTGGGTGATAAATATACACGAGTATTCAATAAATAAATAAAATAAAATGTAATGTTACTACTATTCATGTGTATATATGTTCATTTTATTTTCTTCGCATAATAAATATATAAATGCAAATTCAATTAAAAACATAATTTTGCCTTCAATTTGTCACCCACTCTAGAAAGGATAATGGTTGTATACCTTTCACACGTGATTACATTCAGAACGACACACATAATTGAATGACCTTGGGTTTCAGAAACCACGGCATATAATTTCTGAAATGGTCTAATACATTCGCGTTCGTTCTCAACGCAATTTAAACACTGTTGCAAATTTCTATTTTGGTCTGCGTCACCTAGATGATGACCTATTTTTAGCACAACATCTACACGTGTGTACGACAAGAGACAAAAGTTGTCGCGTCCGTGCACCAGCACGTAATTACTTTTCAATTTAGCCACTCCACAGGACCGTTAGTTTACTAGTAAATGATCAAATATTTTTTTTTCAAATCAACATATTTGCAAACACACACACAACAGTGCGCAGAAAATTAGCTTTTATAAAATGAATAATAACCCGTTATGATAGTAACGAGGTCCGAACCGAATTAAAGATTATATATATATGTATATGTGCTGCAACATGCTCGGTAGTCAGTAGGCGCAAGTGGTCGCGCATTTTTGGGGGGCGCGACTGCCGCTCACTTCCCCGCTGGTAGTGGAACTTTGAATTCGGCTCGAACTCGAAGCGTTATAGTAGAGCCTACACATAATTTTTAAGATGGCACCTTGAAATAACATTCTTGTGTGTGTTACAGTAATGTATTTTGAGAAACTTGTCATAAAAATCACTTCTTTTAGAACAATTCCTTGGTACGCAATGATAAAAAAAATGCATTATTTAATTTCTCCAAAAAACAAATTTATGAAAAAAGAATCACTATAATTTGTCGAGTCGAGTGTGTGGTGACAATTCCGATTTGCTAAAGTTAGCTTCCATTATAATATTACCCAGACAAAGTTATCAGTCTAACAGTGAGTCAACTGGACCTGGGCTACTTTTAGACTTGATCAAATTGAACACCAGCTACTCCGTGCATAGGATGAAGTAAGACTACGAGAGATTTTCTGTAATATACATCGGCGAGGGCTTCATATCAGAAGAGTTCGACTAGGACTTAAAACTCCGTGACCAATCGTTGCCGTCGTATAAGGATCGGGAAAAATTAAGATCAAATAATGCATAACGCACTTACGAGCATTTTGAAAATCAGTAAAACAAATATCAATACACACTCGTTCACTCATCCTGTAGAAATTTGCAAGTAATCACTTTTATACGAAAATGAAGTCCATCTCCTAACGTTGATGTTCACGAAAGTGTCCTACGGTTGACCGATCATGACCTTGTATTTGTTATCAAAATAATTGGTCACGTCAACATATGGTTGTGACGTTGTTTTCTATTTGCTTGGCTAAATACGTCCATGCAACGAAATGTTTTTAACGTTATTCATTATATATCAAAGGGAACAGATGGAATCGCGTTACATTGATAAAACCAACAATACTTAAAGCAATAAAGGGTGTGTTATGTGGTATGTAATATAGATTATTGTGGGTCATTATAATAATAATAATAATAATAACTTTATTGCATCCTTAGAAATACAATGTTTCTATCAGTTAATAGCAATACGATGGTCATGATGACTGATCACGATTCTTGAGAAAACATATAGATATGTGATATATTTTAAGGAATTTCTCAGGAAAGAGTACCTTTTGCACCCACCACTAATCCTAACACTAACTTTCACCCCTCAATTAATTTGTGAACGTCCACTCTAGATATAACTGTAGATATACTTGGGAGGGCATATGCAATCAAATTGGGAAACGCAGGAGGGTCGGGTAATAGTGTTTGGTTTAGAAACTTATTCCATTTCTTATACATTTGAAATCCTTCAATGAGTCTTGTAAACAATTTTGCACGCAATTCTTATTTGGAAAGCAGACCTATGCCACAATTTTCAAACGAAAAATGTTATAAAACACGAGGGCAACCTTCAAACTTATTTTGATGCTAAAAATACGGGTTTCACCTATGGTCATAATTGTCCATCGGAAACATTCTATCTCGGGTAACATTTTCCATTCGATTATACCACTCAATATCAGGTGCTCTATAGTTCTCATCGTTCATTTCTCATATGCAAACTAATAAACATTTACAGTTACACTGGTTAACCTGTTTGTATAACAATGTAACCGTGGTGTTTACTAATATACATAACAATAGGGAAGCTTTCATAAACAAACAATATACAAGGTGTTTCGTGCAAATCGCCCAGTTTTAATTTCAAATTGCCCCCTCCCTTCTAATGCAATGCTATCTTATTGCTGTGGTGATGAAATATTTGGGCGTGGTCATTTTTCGTATTTCGATGTTTTTGTAATACGATCTCCGTAAATCGAATAATTGACAGTCTCTCTTATTGCTACAATTTCACTAGTATTTGAGACGTCGATCCCATGCATTTGCATAATACTGTCACCGCTACTACTACAAGACTGAAACTCTTGTAGGGCACTCGCGTATGAGCGCAATAGATATGGCAACCTCAATCAGCGATCTCTCAGCCAACGAAAAATCTGCTCTAAAACTCAAAATTTTGGAAAAACGAATAGTTTGTGGCAAGTATGGGTGTTGGGTTTGGAGTGGTTCTACAAGCAGAGGGTACGGGACTTGTAGGATAACTCCGAATGGAGCAGTTCGTACTGTCCATCAAATTAGTTTCGTTGTGCATGGTGGAATGCTAAATCCGTCTTTAGAAGTGTCACACCTGTGCCATACTCGGGCGTGTTTTAACCCTTTCCATCTTGTACTAGAAAGCCGAATCCAGAATAATAGCCGTAAGAGTTGCGTGAGTGGATCGTCTTGCTGGCACCGCCCGTCATGTTTGATCTGATCAATAGACTGTGGTCTCCACGAGACCCAAAATGAAGATAAGGTAGAACGCGATGTAATCATAATTAAACTTGTATGTGTGCGTTATTTCCCCCCCCCCCCACTGAGTGCGGGCGCTATATTTTACACGAACACATCGCCCTGAATTTTCGTCAACCGTGAATTTGTCTTTCTATATTAGATAATGTCAACGAAAGCAGCTCAAACAAATGCCGAACAGGGTTTGCATTCAGCAACTGGTACTGTTTCGTTAGAAATATAATTTAAACGAAAGAATCTTGTGATATTACGCATCGAATATGATAAAGGGTCAAAATTGCATTCACGTATTAGGTCATTGAATGTGTCCGAATATATGGAACCGATGATCGATACTGATAATTGTTAATACCGCCAAACATATGTTTTGTATGTAAATTGATTTAAGTTACGTTTCGTTACGGGTTTATTAAATGCATTCTTGTGTTATTGCCTGAGTGTGAAAGTTCCGCGATTACCGTGTGATCGTAACTGTACGAGTCCTACGGATTCAACATGAACCAAGCATTTAGATGTAGACGTTTTTTTCTTTTTCTATTTCTTTTGCCAAACACTAGTATAATGTTCACGTTGATTGGTATGTATCAAACAAAGAACAAACTCAAAATATATCACTGTAAGCCGCTGTGACAGATCGTAAAATTAATACACGGGAAATTGGTCCGAACTCCCGTAAATCATAGTTAAAATGATTGAGATTTGATTCTTTATGAGAGCGAGTGTCATTGTAGCATGGACTTGTATAATCATATGCATAGTTATAGTGACTTGAAAAATTATCAATATGGTAATCACGCTGAGAATGAGGATAGGATTGTGATTGGTACTCATAGTCACGACGAACAATGAGTTTGGGCGTCTCTTAGCCAGTGCTAAACACTGTTTCATCCTTACATGGACGCAACTCGGACTAGCCTATATGAAAACATATGAGATTAGCTTAAATTTTAGCCCGTGCTTGGTGTAGCCAGATGACATAGTTAGCGCACAGTACCCAACAGCCAGTTGGGGAACGCTGTTGTTCTAAGGTGTGAATCGCATACAGTGCGCGTTGCTCTTCAGTGGGGAGACAGCGGTGACGTCATATCATTCTCGTTGGGAGCACTTCTGTTCTGTGTCACGTCTACAAATATTGCGTGTTTTTAAGTAAAGTCGGTAAATTTTATTTAAAGTTACAAGTCTCTATGTGATCATATCGGTTTCATGAAAATGCACGTGTAGTTTAAAATTCATATTCATTATACCACGACGGAAAGTTTCAACCCTGGTAAATCGCGTTACCACACCCAAAACAATCACATTCTTTATTTGTGATTTAATACTTGAATTGTTGGATAATATTTATTAATTTATGCATAAGTGCCGAGGAGATGTTCATCTCAGTGGAGGAACTGTGGTTAGCGATACACATGCAAATTATAGTTTACATTAAACTTTTGACTAGTACTATATAGTCTACAGTACTTCGAGATTAAACTGGTTTCGTATTATTGTAGGGTCTATAATTCTAAACTACGTTGTTGGAATCAGAATTTTGTAACTTACACGAGGTCGAGGAAAAGTTATCGTCATTATCAACAACTATATAAATTGATCTGTGAGTTGAACAGCCCATTTAATTATGTCTCCCATGATGCACCAGTGCTAAACTGGGATTGTGGAACCGCGAACCTCAGGTTGCATATTTGTTTCTTTAATATATTCACAAGGTCGTACACAAATGCAACGTCAACTTCCTCTGTCAAGGAATGTGAATCTTTGTGCCACGCTACACTTAGTACGCATATGTATTGAACGATGGCCGTACGTGGAGGATTCTGTTATAATACCTGGTCATTTGAACAACCATGGGCTCATAGAACAGTTCAAAGACTACCTCGTAAAGGGTTATATAAACGAAAAGTAACTATCACGAGAAAGTTTGCAAAATCTACTACAGCGAGGAAAAACAGAGCATTTCCTTTTGTTGACCGGATGTCGCTCTCCTGTTCGTGTAACAATGACTGTTTAATCCAAACAGGCGTTCGAAATATCAGAATGATTCGCCGTGATTTTGACCTTAAATGCTATGATGAGCAGAATCTCATTTTAATACAACTAATGGATATACGGACGGTACGCCGATACAATTCACGCACTTATCATATTATTGATGTTACAATGAACAGAAAGCGTATCTGCCGTCTGGGATTTTTGAAAATCTTCGGAATCAGCAAGCAACGTATTGCAACTCTTATGGGGAAAAGAAGACCACTTTCGACAATTCAATCCGACCGCCGCGGAAAACACGGACTGCACCACAGATCTGTTGACAGACAATGCGTTATGGACATCGACAATCATATGGCAAGTTATACATTCGAATCCCCCCATTATTGTAATATTGGAAACACTGAAACAAAATATATGCCAGCTTCAAATAGTATTAGTAGTTGCTATCGCGATTATCTGAAGAAACAACGAAATAATAACAGACGATACGTTTCCTTTTCAACTTTTCGAACACACGTTTTAAAAAACATTGATATCCATTTTAAACGGCCTCGGCGAGATACTTGTCAGCGATGTGATGTGATGGCCAAAAAAATTAAATATGCAAGAACGACCGAGGACAAACGGCGTTTCCAGAAGGCCCTACAGGATCATTTGTCAATTGCCGAAACACATTATGGTAATATAAATTACGATTTTACAGTTTTGGCAATGAAACCACCCGACACACAAAACTGGGAAATTCCCGAAGTATTTTCGTAGCGGACTGAATTTGATCTCATCATGTGTTCAACCGCCGAGGGAGGGCACTATGTTACAGAAGACGAACCACTTGCTCTGCAATATAAATGCGTGGTGGTTAGTTGGAAACAGACATCTTGCTTGTCGGAACTAAAGATGGATAATTTTTGTTCAACGAATGACGTTGCTGTATTTCACTTAGATTTCTCAAAAAGCCTTCCATGTCCAAAGGTAAGACATATTAGTTTTAATGTTAAATTACATGCTCTCTATAATGCCGTACACTTTCATGTTGTTATCTAGATTACTTCACATAGAATTTGATTTAGATTACTTCATATAAAATAATTCTAGCATGAAGGTGGGATATTGCTTATTTTTTTTTATTATCGGATAATTTGATAATTATAGATTATAGTACCATATGTTTATCAGGGAGCTCGCGATTCCAAAAATCCTGATTAAGACCCAACATCAAGCCTGTCTAATATCGATCTAATATCGGACGTAAATTTCCATATTTAAACAGTCGATAAATTATTGATATCATATCGATCCCTGCTTTCCTCAGCTGACCAAAATTGATGATTCGAATTACCGTTCATAGACGATATATCATATCTAGTGCCTTATCTGATCTATTTGTTTATTTCAACCACTAGGTCTCCACTCAAGACTGGCACTTTCGCAGTAAATTACATCTGAGATGTCTTGGAGTGGACGTTGCTAAGACAAGAACTTTTCATTGTTTTCTTTGGGATGAAATGAACGGAGGTAAAGGTCCAAATGAAATCATCTCTGCATTCCAAAGCCTTCTCGTGCAACAGAATATAACCTCACGGCATGCTATTTTGAGTTCGGATAACCATCCAGGTGAATATCTTTTTTATATATAGTATATTTGTGCTAGACAATAATTTCGGGCATTGAGTGACAAGTTTGTCTTTCCTGACTTTCTTTTTTGCCATTTGCAGGTGAATGTTTAAACAATAAATTTATGTGGTATCTTCAGAGTTTAATTGACCAGGGAACTTTCCAGCGAATAGATTATAAAACGCTGTTAGAGGGACATTCATACAGCTTTGCAGATCGTCACTTTGGGCTGATTGAAAAGAATTCACGGAAACACGATGTCATAGAGCTTCCTACAGATTGGTTAAATGTGATAGAACAGTCGTCATTTGCGGGCCACTATAAAGCCAAACTGTTGACAATTGATGACATTTATGATTATTCTTCATACTTAAAAAATGAGTTTACATACAGGTACAAAGATGTCAACGGAATCAAATTTTCGTTTGACGAGGCTCACTATTTTAATTTTGGAATTGGTGAACGATTAATTGATGGTACTGTCAAAACATTTTCTCATCCGGAAACAGCCTGGGTGCGTAAGACTCTTGATCCGAAAGAAACTCCGATTGTTGTGTCGTTCAGGAAAATTAAGCAAATGACAAGAATAACAGATTGTCATTTACATACTCTTAGTAGAGAATTAAAACCATTGCCTGGAAAGGTGTTTCAAGACGTGAATGAATTGGCGATAAAATATTTATCCCCACGCGCACAAGAATGGTATCAGGCTTTGCCAAAAGTCACGGAATCGTAAATATTTGCATATACAAATGTGTGTATTTGTGGTTATTTTTAATAACATTGTACGTGAAATTTTCTGATCTTATCTTTGCAAATAGTAATTTTAATATTTAGTAGACCCGGTAACGCAGTCTACTGATCAATGGGCATTGCAACCACTATATGGGACTTGTGTGACTTGAAGGAAACACAATAAGAAGTTTTATATATATGACAAATTAGTTGTATTTTTACCAAAAACTAAATGATAATTGTAGAGGTTGGTAATTTGCGAGAAGTGCTCACTATTTTAAATAAATACATGTATGTAGACGAACAAGTTTTCTTATTTTTTATATATGTTTCTTCACGGGTATACTTTGTAAACACACTTACGTTCACCCCTGTCAAGAAGGACCCATATATCATTTCAACGAATCACGATAATTTGTAATAATGATTAGCATACCCATTTGAAGTATTCCATGTTGCATTTGTCAAACTATTTCTGTAATTGTAACTCCCTAACATTGCTTGATTATTTCATTGACAACATTATTTATATACAAAGTCAAAATATATATTTTACCCCCCAATGGGACATGACATATCACATATGTTTTAAGTCAATCTAACGCCTACCCGTCCTTGACAAAGACGACAAGCGTTTTTCGAATTCTTGACATAGCAACATCTGTTTCCTGTCTTTGAGACAATTCTGAATTGAAAACCGAAATTCATGACCATCCCTTAATTTGCACTGTCGTGGATATTAGTTGAATACCATTAAAACAAGCTATCAATCGTCACTTTCAGATTAGTAGAGCAGATGTTACATATTTTAACAAAAACGTGCCCTAAAATCACATTGTGAGTGTCATGTTTGGTACTCTCATGTAACCAGCAGCACGAAATCATTTAGTCAGGACACAAATTGTCAGCTGCCCGTGTTGTTTGGCCACAACTATTTTTTTATTGACTCTGGTAGTATTCTGTAACTTTCCCTGGAACCTGGAACTTACTGGTACAGGGCACAATCTCCCCCACTGTGTGAGAGGGCGGACATTACTAAATTATACTGTATAGCCACCGGTATTCTGGTATCGGAGTGATCATTATAAATTCCAATATGCATCGGATAAAATGCAAACCGTGATTAATTAATTTAGATCTAAATGAGTTGTTTTATCTTCATACTACGATCTCCCTCCGGCTTGGGTAGCCGATTGTCGCTGAATCAATACGCATGCGCGTATGCTTTTCTTAGCACGATAATGAGCCTCGATTTCGCATGCATATACGCCCTTCGTCAACTTTCGACAAATCACGAAAATGAACAAATTAAATACATACAAGTCTTTTATTCACGATAATTTGATCAAATAAATGTTTACACAAAAAAAACTTAAATAGTATGATTGACTAGTTGCGAGAAGACATTAACAAACAAACGAACGTCACAACAAGCTCAGACTGACCAAGACGCAGTTGGGTTACTTTTGTTTTGTACACTACGTCAGCAATGGTATTGGCTAACAAGACAGTAGTTTTAAAAGCAATGCAGCTTTCAGGAAAACACTAGTAACAAACTTAGAGGCAAATTGATTGCCGCACTGCTGCACTGTCAACCAATTTAGTCGTTAAATTGCTTACTTTGTGTGCGAAGTCAAATCCAGACGAGAACGGAAGAATGATGAAATGAGCTTAAACAATGCAATGGTAAGTTTACGAAATATAATGTTATAATATAAGAATCTATGTGTGAGTAGATCGAACAACGAAGATTTTTTCAGCCAGAGGACGAGTATCATTCACGTCTTGAATTGGCCAATGGGCGTTCCAGAATTACCATATTATATGCCATTAGTATATACATAACCGACCAATCTTGGACTTTATTTCAATATGTTGGTCAGGGTTCTGACCCTGTGTATTTTTCGGTGGGTACCGTTTAATTTCATTACCCTGGCTACGTGTTAAAATGGGTCTGAAGTCACTCTGGATAAGTACGTACATAACCGACCAATCTTGGACTTTATTTCAATATGTTGGTCAGGGTTCTGACCCTGTGTATTTTTCGGTGGGTACCGTTTAATTTCATTACCCTGGCTACGTGTTAAAATGGTTATGAATTCACTCTGGATAAGTACGTACATAACCGACCAATCTTGGACTTTATTTCAATATGTTGGTCAGGGTTCTGACCCTGTGTATTTTTCGGTGGGTACCGTTTAATTTCATTACCCTGGCTACGTGTTAAAATGGTTATGAATTCATTTTGGATAAGTACGTACATAACCGACCAATCTTGGACTTTATTTCAATGTGTTGGTCAGGGTTCTGACCCTGTGTATTTTTCGGTGGGTACCGTTTAATTTCACCACCCTGGCTACGTGTTAAAATGGGTATGAATTCATTTTGGATAAGTACGTACATAACCGACCAATCTTGGACTTTATTTCAATGTGTTGGTCAGGGTTCTGACCCTGTGTATTTTTCGGTGGGTACCGTTTAATTTCACCACCCTGGCTACGTGTTAAAATGGGTATGAATTCATTTTGGATAAGTACGTACATAACCGACCAATCTTGGACTTTATTTCAATGTGTTGGTCAGGGTTCTGATCCTGTGTATTTTTCGGTGGGTACCGTTTAATTTCATTACCCTGGCTACGTGTTAAAATGGGTCTGAAGTCACTCTGGATAAGTACGTACGTAACCGACCAATCTTGGACTTTAATTCAATGTGTTGGTCAGGGTTCTGACCCTGTGTATTTTTCGGTGGGTACCGTTTAATTTCACTACCCTGGCTACGTGTTAAAATGGTTATGAATTCATTTTGGATAAGTACGTACATAACCGACCAATCTTGGACTTTATTTCAATATGTTGGTCAGGGTTCAGACCCTGTGTATTTTTCGGTGGGTACCGTTTAATTTCATTACCCTGGCTACGTGTTAAAATGGTTATGAATTCACTCTGGATAAGTACGTACATAACCGACCAATCTTGGACTTTATTTCAATATGTTGGTCAGGGTTCTGACCCTGTGTATTTTTCGGTGGGTACCGTTTAATTTCATTACCCTGGCTACGTGTTAAAATGGTTATGAATTCATTTTGGATAAGTACGTACATAACCGACCAATCTTGGACTTTATTTTGCATGCAGGTAAGGTACACCTACAGACATAACTGTGGACATTCAGTTCTTTTTATTTAGATCATGGCAATTTTTTGGTCAGAGCGCCCTCTAGTTTTGTGGAGAATCATGTTCATTTGGAATGCTCTGATTGGATGGAAGTTCAAGCCTAGCAAGGTGTGATAGAATTGGCCTGTTATGTTCAGATTCAAATAAGCATGAACCACTAATTTGACAGGGAAGTGATACTTATAATGCAGCAAGCTGTTCTAATTGCTGTTGTGGTAGAGTTTTTCTATTTTCCTGTCAAATGCATTTATTGGTCCACTGAAAAATGAAAATAATGTTCCCTGTAACTTAGACTCTTATTGATCAAGGCATTTTAAAAATCATGGGTGTTAACTCCCCTCAAGTTATGACCCGTTGTCCCCTACAGAATAATGGTTGCATCTAATATTAAAATAAAGATGGCGGAGTATAGCGTTGATTCATCTCGTTCTACTCTGGATTACTTGGAGTCAATAAAGATCCTAGAAAGTTAGTATTTATATGCCTGTGTGTTTTTTGTTTGTTTGTTTTTTCACTGTCTTTGACTTTCCCAGTATGTTTGTTGCTGTTGACAACAATTCAGTCCTCTGCCAGGCTTCAGTCAATGTTTTTCTTCACTACCTACCCAACTCCTCGTCGGGCACTATGTAGCTGGTGTGGTATATTTATCACAGACAGTAGGGCAATTGTCACATTTAGTGCTCCAAGAAAATATTCTCTGTCCATGTGTATTTATATAAATAGATGCAGTTTCTTTGGCTTGAATAACGATCACTGGCTTCGTACATACAGGTATACTGGTTTACCTGTTTCTAGTTGAAATATAGCCAATCTTATTAACCAAGACAGTTGGACATTTGCCACATGTCACAACACTCATTTCCAAGTGCCATAGCTTGAAACAAGTAGTCAAATCTGATATTGGCTGGAGCTTTAGTTTATATGGACATGGTAAATGGCAAACTAGATGGTCAGAAAGTAATAAAAATAATCACAGCTTTACTCCACCCACCCCACTATGAAGTAAAAGGCTGTTTATAAGGCCATGTATGATGGTTTCATTTTTCTTATGGAAAACAATTTTAATTAAAAACTTCTATGCTCCTGTACCCAACCGTGGGGGTTCATCACACTAAACAACAGGTGTCACTATTACTAAGATAAATGTACTTTTTTTTCATTAAAATTACTGAATGCTTATACATATGTACTAAAACGTTAGTTAACATTTAATATCAGGCAATGCATTGGTTCATTACCCTGGCTACGTGTTAAAATGGTTATGAATTCACTCTGGATAAGTACGTACGTAACCGACCAATCTTGGACTTTATTTCAATATGTTGGTCAGGGTTCTGACCCTGTGTATTTTTCGGTGGGTACCGTTTAATTTCATTACCCTGGCTACGTGTTAAAATGGTTATGAATTCATTTTGGATAAGTACGTACATAACCGACCAATCTTGGACTTTATTTTGCATGCAGGTAAGGTACACCTACAGACATAACTGTGGACATTCAGTTCTTTTTATTTAGATCATGGCAATTTTTTGGTCAGAGCGCCCTCTAGTTTTGTGGAGAATCATGTTCATTTGGAATGCTCTGATTGGATGGAAGTTCAAGCCTAGCAAGGTGTGATAGAATTGGCCTGTTATGTTCAGATTCAAATAAGCATGAACCACTAATTTGACAGGGAAGTGATACTTATAATGCAGCAAGCTGTTCTAATTGCTGTTGTGGTAGAGTTTTTCTATTTTCCTGTCAAATGCATTTATTGGTCCACTGAAAAATGAAAATAATGTTCCCTGTAACTTAGACTCTTATTGATCAAGGCATTTTAAAAATCATGGGTGTTAACTCCCCTCAAGTTATGACCCGTTGTCCCCTACAGAATAATGGTTGCATCTAATATTAAAATAAAGATGGCGGAGTATAGCGTTGATTCATCTCGTTCTACTCTGGATTACTTGGAGTCAATAAAGATCCTAGAAAGTTAGTATTTATATGCCTGTGTGTTTTTTGTTTGTTTGTTTTTTCACTGTCTTTGACTTTCCCAGTATGTTTGTTGCTGTTGACAACAATTCAGTCCTCTGCCAGGCTTCAGTCAATGTTTTTCTTCACTACCTACCCAACTCCTCGTCGGGCACTATGTAGCTGGTGTGGTATATTTATCACAGACAGTAGGGCAATTGTCACATTTAGTGCTCCAAGAAAATATTCTCTGTCCATGTGTATTTATATAAATAGATGCAGTTTCTTTGGCTTGAATAACGATCACTGGCTTCGTACATACAGGTATACTGGTTTACCTGTTTCTAGTTGAAATATAGCCAATCTTATTAACCAAGACAGTTGGACATTTGCCACATGTCACAACACTCATTTCCAAGTGCCATAGCTTGAAACAAGTAGTCAAATCTGATATTGGCTGGAGCTTTAGTTTATATGGACATGGTAAATGGCAAACTAGATGGTCAGAAAGTAATAAAAATAATCACAGCTTTACTCCACCCACCCCACTATGAAGTAAAAGGCTGTTTATAAGGCCATGTATGATGGTTTCATTTTTCTTATGGAAAACAATTTTAATTAAAAACTTCTATGCTCCTGTACCCAACCGTGGGGGTTCATCACACTAAACAACAGGTGTCACTATTACTAAGATAAATGTACTTTTTTTTCATTAAAATTACTGATATATATATATATATATATATATATATATATATATACATGTGAAATTTCAAAAGCATAAGTCATCTAGTAAAACTGCGTGGGAAAAAATATTTGTCATAAATAGGGAGGTTGAGTCCGGTCACGTTTTCGATATATCTGTTCACATAAAGGTCATTCAAATGTCTATCACGCGTAAAAGAGTCGGCTACGGACTTCATAGGTTCCCCTCGACATCTGCGCAGCAAGTAATACAGGACGTATTGACCACACACTGTAGAGAACGGAGCTTGTAGTATTTGATGATTGTAGATCCATGTACAAACGTTTTTATCGAGAAATCTCTTAAATTCCACGTAGTAGGGTTGACTACCATACGAGTCAAAATATTCTCCACGGTAGGGATCCTTCAGATAAAAAGCCACCCAATGTGTCCCACCTCCGCTACTATCATCGGTGTTTGATACGAACGCTGCGGGATACTCCAACACTTTAGCCTTAGGCAGTTGATCTCTAGCATAAACGCCAAAGAACACGTTTCTAGTGTACGGATTAGTCGACAGAATACGATTCAGTTGATTCGTGTCCATCGCAGCTAGAAATCAGTCAATACGTTTCTGTCTCTGTCAATCTCGATAACGTTATCGTATTCAGCATAAATCAAAACGGACACAGTCTCAGTCAATGCTTGTCTGAACTGAATCTCAAGACCAATCTTTCCTTCTTGTATCAAATTGAGGTGATAATCGCTGGCCGATTCGTCGGGAGTGAGGTCAAATGCGAAGATTGTGTACCCTTCGGGATATTCGTCTCGAGTGATGCCGTTGCCTTGGTCTTGACCCATTTTATTTGTACCGGTAAATAGAGTGTAATAAGCCATGATGCAACTTCTGCCACCAGCTGCCGTGAAGTCTGTCTTCAATGGCTTTGCGGGAACTTGCTCGCCTCTAACATTGAGAACCAGTGATGTGATACCGTAATTCTGGAAGTTGAATGGATTTGTTTCGTAGGATCCGTTGAAAGACGTATTAGAAACCAGACACAGGATGATCCTTTTGGGCAGCTGACCAAGGAAGATCAAATCTTTGTTTAATGACATTGTACCAGCCGGGATGGAAGCGATTTTCATAACGCATCGATCAATGGGGTATTTTGCAGTACCCTGTTTCAACGCTTCAACGTGTCCCAGTTGTACGCTGGGGCTCAACTTGACTTTTCTCACTAGGAGGGTAGCATCGGTGATGACTACTTTGAATGCTGGATTTTCGGTTGAACTGATCAAGCAGAACTGATTTTTACTTCGATGTAATTTCAGTCTAACTTCCACCCCATTGAGTAAATACTTTGGTTGAAAAAATATGTCCCCGTGTATTCGTCCGATCATGTCGACCGTCTTACTGAGTGATGTATATGCGTATCGACGTTTGAGTCCCATGTTAGCGTCACCATCATCAGCCCTTGGGTTTGCAACATTCATTTTTCCAGCGGTGTCCTTCTCAAATATCGCAGCACCAATCTGCGTTGATTTGGCATCGCCTCCATAATTCAATAGCGTTTCGATCATGGCTCTGTAAGAATAGGTGGGAGATGCATCCGAAATCTGCTTTCCATTTAGGTACACATCGATTTGATTGAAGAGGGAATGCAACCACAAGTTTGCAGGCCCTACAGTGGCGTCCGCAGCCAAATTACTTCCATTTGCATTCGTGATTTTAGCCTTGATGTGCAAAAGCGTAGAACCAATATCGATGTAGTCACTTCCGGCCGAAGGTATTACAAATTCGATCGGACCATCGGCTATATTCGTGAGTGGGTTTACCTCTTCGTAACTTCCTTTTTCGATACTTGTCTGTGTCCGAGGAATAGTAAAGAGATCGAGTTCCGTCTTTGCGCATTCACAGGAGTGTTCGTGTACAAAAGCCATGATGTTCAGTCGAATATATCCGGAGATCTTCTCCTCTTCTTAGCCTTGGAAGAAATGACACGTCTCGTTGTTGTCTTCTTTCTTTTGATGGTGCGTCCTCGCCCCGTTTGAGAGGGTCTTCCAAATAAATTGCTCAATACTGAAGAAGTAATTTGACGACCCGCAGTCTTTGCTCTACTCGAAGCCGCTTTTTTAAAGTTTTTCCCTTGTACAACATCACCTAGAATACCCAAACCGGCATCGAGCGCTGGTTTTGCCACTGCTTTCAGACCTTGTGTTAACAGAGGTGCGGCCGATCTCGCCAATCCAGAAAACATACTTCCGATTCCATATCCGCGTTGCAGTCTCGCGCCAGAAAATACAGATCCTCGTCCAATCTGATTCATGTAGTAATTTCTATAAACCCCCACGTGAGGAGTGTAAGGTCGATGTCTGTTCATTTTTTCTTCACACTAGCGAAGGACGAGCTTTGCGAAAACTCAGCGTCACGATCACTCGTCCGCGTTGAAATGGCACCTTCTCCCCCGTATCAGACCTTATATCAATCTCCACAGTCTCAAATGTTGACGTTCGAATCGGCAGGAAGTAAGGTTTGTTGTAAGTGTGATTGACGCTATCTCCATGGGTTCCTTCAACATTGACTATTCTCAAGAGAGGTACGGAAACGTCACCGACCATTTGGTGTTCGACTATATTGCAATACACGTAGAGGGAATACAAACTTCTAATGTCGGCAAGGTAGGGACTAGTGCGTCTTTCGTTTGTAATTGTTGTATTTGAGGGAAATCCTAACAGTTCAGCCAATCCACCCATCAAGATTACACGAGCTCCTTCTTCAACCGCCACGGTCACTCTCCTTGACCTCGAATTATATGTCATCAGTATTTCATCTGGTAGACCTTTTTCTCGAATCGCATCTAAAATCATTTCGATCGAGTTGTAGTAGCCCGGATTCAATTTCAGTTCTCCGTGATCTCTCATATTGGGTGAGGCATCGTAAAAGATCCTATTTTCGTCATGTACGACGTTGTACCACGAATTTGGGTAGTGGATGTCGGCCAATGCTACTTCCCAATCGCCATCTAGCGAAAGCGTTCTCGGTAGTTTGACAGTGTATTTTGTCAATGTGTTGTTCGGGAACACATCGAGCGAGGCATTACTAGGGAGCGTCAAAAAGAAATCCTTTCCAGACATGATGATCTTTTGAAATGAATCGGGTCATCGTGTGTGTGAATGGTATTTATAAACGTTGCAAGTCCCTGATCCAAGAATTAAACGAATCATCATACCCACGCCACTTAACGAAATATTCCACGTGACCTTTACGTTTTCTCTTGCGCAGCACATTCTCCACAATGTACAATGCATCGTCGTCTTTTACTATTTTCTGAAGTTCTTCTTCGTAGAAAGTACCTTCCAACATTTCGCCGTTGTAATCTGAAATTTTGTAAACAGGTGGTTGTGTGTTGAGACGTCCAACAATCGTGAATACCTCTTCGGTCCAATTGGGTAAGTAACCTTTTTTGAAAACGTGTTTGGTTTTACTGATTCTGACTCTGTCACCGAGTTTATAAATCTTCCTCTTCTTCAACCCATTTTTCTCTGTGTTTAGATCACCGTACAATATGTCTCTGACCTTTTTCTGGTTCGCGTAGGTAACGAGTGAGGGTTTGGTATTTATACTTCTGTGATGGGTATTGTTGTAAGAACGTACCATGTCGTCTAATACAGGTAGATAAGTCAACGTGTTGTTCTTCGTGAAATATCTGAACATTTTTCCCTTGATGGTTCTGTTGTATCTCTCCACAATGCTGGCTTTAGTCTCATTGCCTGTAGTAAAGAACTTAATGTCTTCGCTCTTGAGGTAGTTCTGAAAAAGTCTGTTGGTGAATTCAGTTCCTCTGTCCGTGTGCAAAACGTCAGGGCGACGCCCCTTCCCGAGTATTTTCCGAAATGCCTCGACCAAACTCGCCCCTCTCTTGTCTTTCAGAGGTACGACGAAAGCATATTTTGAAAAAACATCGATACACGTCAATAAGAACTTGTATCCACTGTTGTATCTGGATATCGAGGAGAGATCGCATAGATCAGCCTCCCACTGCTCGTCCACTTGGAAAACCACCACCCTCCTTCTTTTAAAGGACCGTCTAGAAGGTTTGTGCAGAGTATATGTATCCTGTTTACTCAACCACTTCTTCACGTCCAACTTGGTTATCTTTTTTCCTCTCTTTGTTTTTTTTACGGCAGCATAAAGGGAATTCAAACCCCCGTAACTTCCAGGACTTTGGACATCGTAAAACAGTTCGTCTAGGACGGTGTCCATCTTCTTCGTCATTGTTTACGGGTGTGGTTATTTCACACGCGCAGAGGCAGTGGATACGTTCGATAAACGAAAGCAAAGCAGGACAGCGTGGATCCATCACGACCGACTGAACCAAAGTGAGATCTAGCGGTTGCGACGAGGTTCTATTTAATACGTCACCCACGTGTGTCGAGGATGAATGGGAGTGGAAACCACATGGGGTCCACGTCTCTTCGGAACTCTCCCCTTGAGTGTGTTGGTATGCATGTAAGACCACCGATCTGTATTGCCAACAAGGTCTTGAGGTACATTTGACATTTTCATAACTTCGGCAAATTCTCTCCAACCTGTGGGGGTGAAATTCTTCCTTTTACGCAAGAAATCATTGACTAAATCGATGATGTGCGTGCCTGGCACGGATTGTCCATCAATGATTAATTCACCATTTTCACCCCAGTCGACCCGTTGGTTCTGTTTAACTTTCTGTAGTAGAAGCTTCGCTTTTCTCTGCATGCTCTTGGGAACACTTTGTAAGACTTCGGATGTAATTTGATCTGGCACACCATCTTTGTCGGGTTGAGATTCCTGATCGGCTACAGCATCAGTGTTGGGTAATTGCTGCGTAACGGAGATTGGAATCGGTTCGTTTTTCTTCTCCCGCAACAACAAGTACTTGCGTAGAACCTGTTGGTACAGTTTGACTTTTTCATCTTCAGGCAACTCTTCCATTTGCGTTATGTCGTTCATGTCTCTATCCAGCGAAGTCAATGATTTCACCACAGGTCTCGTCATTTGAGCATTCTGGCTTTGGATGGTAGATAATAGCTCAGCAGGGACTAAAGCCATCTTCTTCACGGATTCCATCTATTTAAGACCTAGTAGGGGAGGGAGTATGCTCGAAATTAAGGGAGCAATCAAGGCGGCCAGGAAACCTCCTTTCTGAACCAGAATTTTTTTCTTTTTCTTGACTGGAGTTTTCTTATTGGACAGTGCTCGGAGATGTTTCACGTACAACGCCAATTTTCTTTTCTGACTAGGTGATAGCTGGACGTTCCCTTTCAACACATTGAGCGAGCATTCACACAGACACTGTATCAAGTCACTAGAGGCTCCATCAATTATCCCCTTTTGTTGTTTCGAGTTGGCCTTGTGCAATACAGAGAGAAAATCAGCGTTCTTTCGCATGCGGGATGACATGGTGAAATGACTGACGATGAAAGACTGTCTTTTTTTTTTATACCTTTCTCACATACACTATCGGTACTTGAGATGAAAGTATGTTCGTTCGAATGCGTATTTCCTCAGGGGTGTCTGGCATCAGATCCACGAGGAGGTAACCGTGAGGTTCTTGGGTGGCATCGGTGAATGCCTCCTGAAGAAACTTAATGTTTCCGGGGTACATTTGCTTTGCCAGAACGTTGACTTGTGATGCGTCCCTTGGATTTTTAAACAGGAAAATGTAGTGCGTGTTGAGACTGATGGTTCTCGATTGTCTGCCCTGATGAAAGAGATTTTGCAAAATCAGTATCACGGATAAATTTCGATGGTGAGATCCCTTCGTGAAGAATTGGGCGATTTGTTTATCGTTACCCGTTTCTGTCATCAGATCATCTATCACCAACAAGTTTCTTTTAGCCGGGTCGATTATTCTACCAATATCTGGAGGTATCCCTTCGATAAAGCGAATTTGAGGCACTGTCTTCATCATTTCCAAATAGGCTGGCTGAAACTCGCCGTAGCACCAATAGATAACATCTGGTGGTGGAGATATGACGCTGTCACATTGTTCTAATATCAGTTTGACTAAAAACGTCTTCCCAGACTGCGTGGGACCGCACACGAGAGAGGTAAATGGGTGTTTCAATCTTGCATCCATGACGATATCATAGGACCTCGCTGGTTATCGCGTCTCCTTTTACGTTCTTCAATGTACTTTTTCAACATCCAGTTTAAAACAAAATAAGGTAATGTACATAAGCCAGAATAGACGAGTGATAGAACCAAGTCCGATTTGGTAGAACCCATGCCAATGTGATTGTTCAAGGTTCAAATGGATGAATGATGGGTAACCGACGATCTAGCTTCTATTTATATATTTTTTTGTTTTTAGAAGCCGTATGGGAGGGTACAGTAATCATCTTGTATCACCCGTTTGTCATACACTAAACTGTACGTTTTAACTTCTTCTCTATTGAATATTCTATCTCCCTTGCGCGTTATTTTTCGAGGGTCTTTGACGTGTAGAGGACCGCTTGTTCTCCGAACAAGTCGATTCATGGAGTCAAAATTAATTTCCAGTTGATTTCTGTAATTGAGGGTGAACCCTCTCACTTTACACACCGTTTGGTTCCCACTTTTGTCCGGTTTGTGTAGTCGGTACGCGTAATTCTTCGGTCCTCCCGATACGAAATGTGTGATGTAATTATCCGTCGGAGTTATTTCTCTCGTCAAATCTCCGAGATAATCACCTGTCGGTGGATCCCATTCTCCAGCTCGTTGGATGTAAATGATGGAATCTGTGTCAAAGTACAAGACTCTACTACCTAATTTCTCCAGAACACTGTAGAGTTTAAGTCGGGCATAGCTTGTCGTCATGGCAGCCAGTACAACGTTCGTATTGGGTGCTTCGGTAATGTTGTCTTCTTTATCGCAGTGGTGGACAAGAACCATTTCGTCAGAGACAAAAGAAAGATCTGTGACGTCCTTTGTATTATCCATCAACATTTCCAACAGTTTGGCGGACGTTTCTACATACGTGCTCTGTCCAAAGTTTGATCTCTGTCCCAGCTTTCCCCAGAACGAGTTGAGATTTAGCTTGGCGAGAGCTCTGAGACCTGGATTGGTGGTTATCTTGCTTCTGTCCAAGACGATACCTTCTCTTTCGCGGTACCTTTGGATGTACATGGTTCGGTCTTCCTCGGTGCGACACCACTCTGGAAAACCGGAAGACTCTTGTTTAATTTTCAGAAACATGTTGATGTAATCGGTGAACAGCCCTCCTTCTCCAGTTTCAGGGTTGTATGTTGCCGACTCATCATAATGCCAAACTTCGTATACCTTGGTGATGCGATACCCTACTTCTTCAGCCTTTTCCAATTCTGGAGTGCACCAAACACCCGTCAGCTGACGTTCATTGACACCATGGTGACATTCGTCTTGATTCATGGTTTCCGCGCATTTGGAACAGAGTGGGAACATCAGTTTGTTGTTCACCCTGAAAGGTAGAACTGGTATATACAATCTCCTCGGAGGTAAAACGTCGCACTTGATAATACCGAAATAGTCTGTGGGTTTGGCGATAAAGTCTTTAGTTACGACTGTCGGGTGGCCAACTGGATATCGCGAGGTCTTATTGATGTACGGGTAGAGGCTGCAAAAATCAACATATTCTATCTTTTCGCCTTCCTTGACCTCGTAATACAGACTCAGGGCGTTGGTACGACCCCCGAGAAAAGCCTCCCTACCTCTGATAGGATTTGAGATATCTAAGCTTCCGACAAACCTCTCGACTTTGTGATTGTTCTTCATCAGGTTTTTGAAATCGCATTCCCACATGGTGACTAGCGAGTATCCTTTCGATTTCAACCACTCTTCCCTCGCCAGTAGTCTTTCGTAGAGGGATGTCATACTGAGTTCATTCTTGCGATTCGTCTCATTCCTTCTGGGAAAACACTTTGGACAACCGTGGAAGTAACAACCGTAGTACTCATACAAGGTTTCGGTAGAAGCATCATATCCGTCTACGTAATAAGGTCCAATTTTCATCTCCCTTCTGGAATTACGAACATGTTGAATATGCGTGTTATTGACGTGTGCCTCGTATTCCATCCATCTTATAGCATCTGCAGATTGATTCTGGGCGCTGAGGTACCCTTTCTCAGGCACAACCCCGATTGTGTCAGGAGTCAGGAAATGCTTTCGAAATATGACGTTGCACACGGAAGCGATCGTGATGCAACGGCTGAAGGGGTCAACTTTGGTGAGATCCATCATCATCGATCTAAATGCCAAACAACACTCCTCGAGTATGCGCACGTCGCTCCGACAGTACTTGAGCAGTTCTTTACGTAAATCATAAACGGAATTCTTTTCTACTTCTCCATTGTACCATGTGTAGAATGTCTTTCTAGCCACCTCCTTCATACCATCTGGGTCAAAATAACGAGCCCCAGGTATCGGTCCTCTGTAATTGTCTCCAGTGGATCTCGGAAACAGGTGAGGAAAAAAACCCTTGTGTAACTCGTCTATGCCGAAGGTCTTAGGAAGTTTAGATAGAGCCATGGGCAGGAAATTCAAGCTATCAATGAATTTGATATCTGCACGACGGATGTATAGTTGCATGACTTTCGAACCATTCATGATGACTTCGGGTAGTATCTTGTGATCGTGACAGTATTTCAGAATCATAATTCCATCATACCCCTTTGAATTATGCGCGATGAAAATCATCCCATTATGCTCTTTTTCTAATGCCCACTCGCAGAAATCTTCCAAGGTACGTGAACCATTGAACACTTTCTCCGTATTCGGTGGAATTCGCGCTACGCACAGATCTGGAATATGAGTGCAATGTTCGTCGGTCGTGCATTCAAAATCGTAAAAGACGTAGTTACCATGGCTGTCAGAGTTATCCTCCTCAAATTCTTCCATCGAATCGTCAGATTCTTGGTTCTTTTTTCTATCGGTGAGTGGTTGAATGTAACACAGGTGGTCGTATGTCTGAAAAGACTTGCAGGTTTTGCAGTAAACTTCGTTACATTTGTGAGACCCTTCACGATATTTGAGGAGTTTGTGACATTTTTCGCAACGTTGAACTGACTGGCAAAGAGTTTTTTTCCCATTAACTGACTTTTGATGCCTTTCGAAACATTCTTCGTTCTTGAAAAATCTGTGACAATTTCCGCATTTTTGCCATCGTGTAACCACGCAGTCCAGTTGATTTCCACAACTCAAACATCCCGTCGGACACACGTGATCGTAACGGTTGGAATAAGACTTGTCACACCTAGTGCAATAGTAGCCCTTTCCCAGAAAACCAGTCATTTTTGTGATGACGTTGTAGTGTTTATCTTTCAGAAACAGATATATGTCTTTGGAATCTTCTGCGGCATCGCCCACAAAGATGATGGAGTCAAAATGATCGTGCGACAATACGTGTATTCTGAAATCGGGTAACACGCTCTGGAATTTTTTAATCTCCTCGATGCCACATGGTCCCTGTTCGACTCTGGCCTTCCGTAAAAGTTCTCTAGCTCGGACGGTTTGCATAGAGTAGTTTGCCGTTTTTTTCCTCTTTATAGAATCCCACACCGATGGTGGATTTTCCTCTTTTGTGGCGTGTGCCATGGCGACCACGATCGCTCTGGCGCAACACATCTGGTCATCGGAAACGATTTCAATGACAGATTTGGAATTTCTCAACCTGTCTGCGATCTTTGTATCAAACTGTCGCTTCCTCCCACGTGTTTTGCCGGCACCAAGAGGCATTTCAACAGATACTGTCCTGATGGTGATGTTTTCCTCAAGGGATATATCTTGGTAAGATTGTAGAATCCTCTCCACTTTTGACATCACCTTGTCAACATTCATGTCCTCAACCGGTATAAATGGTAACCAAATTTCGTTGTTCAAGTTGGGTACGTTTATGGAAATGCGAATTTGGTCACGTCCGTCAAGGTCAGAGGTGACCAGCTCGAGCAGTTGATGAAAAGTAGCGTGTAATACGCTATGCACTTCATCAAACGTATTGGCATTTGGATGCGAAACTTTTACAACCCAGTCCGTTCCACTCACCTTAAACTTTTTGACAAAACGTTTTCTCTTACTGACAAGATTGAAATTAATCTTGTCGGTGATATTCTCGTCACTATCATCTGTGTCAGTATCACTGTAATAAAATTTCAAATTAAATAAATAAATACACAAATATATGAATAAATAATCAAATAAACAAACAAACAAACAAATATATAAATAAACAAATAAATAAATAAACAAATAAATAAATAAATAAACATACCTTACATAGTCTTTACGACCCCCACGTTGATATCCCGAGGTAGATGGATGGTTAACAGGCCCTATTGGACTCGGAGGGTGGGAAGGCGTGTTCGTTTCTCCATATATAGAGTACAAATTTTTCTTAGCGGACTTGGGTGTTGCAAATCCAGTACTTGTAGAACTATAAAAACAACAACAACAACAACAACAAAGATTAAAGACGAAAAAACAAATTTCAACTTACCTCACATGTTTTTTGTTTTTTTTGTTTTTGTTTTTTGTATACTTACGTTACATGTGAGCAGGAACCAGATTTAATAAGACATTTCAACTTCTGATTGAAATCTGGAGTATCTATACTGCTGGCTGGAGACCATGAACTATGTATAAATAAATAAATAAATAAATAAATAAATAAATAAATAAACAAACAAACAAACAAACAAACAAACAAACAAACAAACAAACAAACAAACAAACAAACAAACAAACAAACAAACAAACAAACAAACAAACAAACAAACAAACAAACAAACAAACAAACAACTTACGAGACACTATCTTTCGTAGGTGATTTCTCAGATGCGTCGTCTTCACTGAAAAAATAAGAGTTATATTATTGTTATTATTCATATTGTTTACTAAATCTTCATACGCATATCGAACGAGTTATTTATATAATATCGAATACACACCTGCTTATAAAACCATATTCATGTTCTAGGTCTGACAAAGTTTTAAGCTGTGAATTGCTTTCCCTGTAAATTCAAAAAGTTAAAAAACATGTTTTATCCTGTTTTATTTTTTCCTCAGGTAAAATTTGAAATAAATAAATAAATAAATAAATAAATAAATAAATAAATAAATAAATAAATAAATAAATAAATAAATAAATCACCCTTCATCTGAATTGTCGCTTTCTTCTGTTTGTCTGAAAATGACAAGAGTTTTGAATCAGCTACAACTTTGTGGTCAGTTCAAAAAAAAAAAACTTACTCAGATATAGAGGGCGTGCATTCATGCTCCGATTAAAAAACAAAAGATTTTGAACGAGCTAAGGTTGGAAAATAACGTTGCTACCGGTATGTTCAAACATGTTGGCGGGTAACGCTATACATTATGTTGACCTTCATGACAAAATAAAAGGTCAAGTCTAGTGAAAAGACACCCTAACTAATTGGGAAAATACCGCACATAATCATTGTTTTAAAGCTGAGGGGTATGCTCGATGAATGAGTCCAAGCAAGTCTTGATTCGCTGTGTCAAGGCATTCTTTGCGAATGACCGCGGTATGACATCATTTGAAAATATTGTAGTTTTCGTTTTTAGTAAACAAGTCTTCATTAATTATACATTTTCTACCTACTCAGACTTTCTATTTTCTGTGCCAATTTATAACAATGTCTCTCATAGCATAAAAAGATAAGTATTCTTTAAAGACGTAAAGACTCATGGTAGAAGCTTTCCCCTGGTTTCAACTGACAGTTTTTCACATATCCCGAATTATTAGGTAGTGTTTACAACATGAAAACAAAAAGTAAACAATGAATTCCCTACCTTATATTATCTGTGGACGCCATTTCATTCCGTGTAACGAGTGTGGCTCGATTAAAAATACTGGATAAGCTATGAAGTCACTGGGATAATACACTCCAACGATTTGTGTTTTGATATCAGATCTGACACCCTGAAATGCCCTAGATAACAGACATTCATAAACCCCCACCCCCTGGATTCAGGAACAGATGTGAATTTGTTTATTTTACTATAAACATCTTTGTGTCTGTGTGGTCAGTTTGTGCACAGTTACAAACTAGTAACCGTGGTTTGTGTGATAAAAATGGATTATGACGACATAGGTCTGACATTCATCGCTCAACACTATAGCGAACTCGACTTTGATTTCCCCCCTGGATTCATGAATTGTTTTGAACGGAAGAAACCTGTTTATTTTACCATAAACATGTGTGTGTGAGTGTGTGATGAATCTATAAATATATTTGACTTGGTTGGGAAAAATGCTGACATGATGTAAACATCCGGGGTAACAGAAAGGGAATTTTTTTAACACGCGACGATAGTATTGCGAATCATTTTATCACTGACGAGCGTACTCGCAACATGGCTTCGAACCAGCTCAGCACCTACCTCAATGAATTCTCAGGCAGTCTCCTACAGGACGCGACTGCTGGAATGTCCACTCCTGGAATGTCCACTCCAGTTACAGCACAGCCCGATGTTTCTGAAAATTCAACTCGCCGTATTAATCGACGCAAAGTCACGAATGCAGGAATGTCCACTCCTGGAATGTCCACTCCAGTTACAGAACAGCCCGATGTTTCTGAAAATTCAACTCGCCGTATTAAACGACGCAAAGTCACGAATGCACTAGCTATAAGTGGCACAATGCGTCCGTCACCAGCTCCACCGAGAGGTGAGACAGACATTTTTACATATTTGCTTTGCCCAGTCAAGCAATTGTTTGTCACAGTGAATACTTTTCGCGGACAAACTTATGTTCACATTCGCGAGCACTATAATGGTCACCCAACAAAACGTGGTGTATCCTTACGGGCGAACCAGTTCAGAATATTGAATAATATTATCCCGCAAATCAACAGGGCTATCAGGTATGTTAGTTTTCATTTAAAAATCCAAATATTCGTTGCTCATTTCCCGACTTCTAATGCATAGAACATTTTATGTATTAAAACGATAAAACCGTGAATTTAAAACCCACTGAATATGCCTGAAATGGTAAATCAGAGAAATAGTCATTTACAGTTTTTTTTTTTTTTTTTTTTGTTTTTTTCACAGCCAGCAGTCTGAGGAAACCACTGGATAAACTTGTTTCCAAAAAACTCATCGCTGAATTCATTTGTAGACACGTACGTAGCATCATCCAAACTAATTGTCTCGGATGTGAAATAGACCACCCGTCACAACGTCAACATTGGTGTCTATCCTATGGATTCGTCGATAAAAATAGCCGGATCGATGAAATCCGGTTTTTTATTGACCAAGCTTTATCTGAGATTGATATTGGTAAAATTTCCATGTGTTATGACGCATTTCAACGCATTTACCCAGATTTGGTTGGAAAATTTTCCAAGCGTTATACACGTATTCTGTTTCAAAGGTATAAATCTAACCCTGAACTGTGTTTAGATTCCTGTGAAATTACGCTATCAACTCGTGAAATGGATTCCCAACTCCTTGACATTATACAACAACATATATAGAATAATAAGAATGTCAATCATTCTCCGTAGTACAGTGAAAGACACTCGGTGAGTTTTCTACTGATCCCTAACCCTATTTGTTGCGCAGTTGACGAGGGGAAACCTGTGAACTCCGTAGCCGACTCTTTTACGCGTGATAGACATTTGAATGACCTTTATGTGAACAGATATATCGAAAACGTGACCGGACTCAACCTCCCTATTTATGACAAATATTTTTTCCCACGCAGTTTTACTAGATGACTTATGCTTTTGAAATTTCACATGTATATATATATATCGATTTCATATTATTTTTTTTCTTTTTATCACAGATGAGCGATTCTGATTAGAAAAAAGTGTGTATTGACTTTTCGATGTTTTTCGTTTTTCTCTTGTTTTTATTATAATCGAATATTTCTTATATTACTGTTTTTAATCCATTCTTTTTGTTTATTTACTCAAACAAGAAACAAAACAAAACAAAAATCGATTTCATATTATTTTTTTTCTTTTTATCACAGATGAGCGATTCTGATTAGAAAAAAGTGTGTATTGACTTTTCGATGTTTTTCGTTTTTCTCTTGTTTTTATTATAATCGAATATTTCTTATATTACTGTTTTTAATCCATTCTTTTTGTTTATTTACTCAAACAAGAAACAAAACAAAACAAAAACAAATTGTATACTTTCTATATACTCAATTTCAATTACTCAGTTTTTAATCCATTCTTTTTGATTATTTACTTAAACAAAAAAAACAAAAAACAAAAACAAAACAAAAACAAAATGTATACTTTCTATATACTCAATTTCAATTACTCAGTTTTTAATCCATTCTTTTTGATTATTTACTTAAACAAAAAAAAACAAAAAACAAAAACAAAACAAAAACAAAATGTATACTTTCTATATACTCAATTTCAATTACTCAGTTTTTAATCCATTCTTTTTGATTATTTACTCATTAGTAGATTTCCCTTCTTTGTGTAATAAACTCTGTTAGTTTTCAAAATGACGTGTATTTATTAGCGTGTGTGTGTGCGTGTGTGTGAGCGCCCTCTACGAAACATTCTGAAAAATCTTTCGTCCACGCCTGTCCAATTAAAAAATAATTAAAAATAATTAAAAATAATTAAAAAATAATTAAAAAAATGATGGTAATTTATGCAAATGTATTCACGATGACCTCGACACGACCTCGTATTCACATCAATTTTATGTATGCAAATGTATTCACAATATCCCATTGTGACGTCATCCTCATTCAAATGATCCCCTTTACGGCATTGCTCCTCATTTATGCTAATTTATGCACGAATTCCCATTGTGACGTCATTATTTATGCTAAGCTATGCACAGCCTCCCATTGTGACGTCATCCCACCCCGTATGACGTCATCGCATCCCCACCTCAGATACATTATGGGGACGACCATGAGGGCGCTGTTCATCATCACTTCCAACTATGAACAGCGCCCTCATGGTCGTCCCTATAATGTAACTTTAACTACTAATGGAGGTTCCGTGACGATAAGCCACTCAACATAAAATGGAACAGCGATGGCTTAAAGATCCTTGGTATATACTTTGGCAATACATCCGACTTTGAAAACAACAACTGGATAGGAATAACTGAAAAGGTGGAAGCCAAGCTTGAAAGGTACAATAAATACGCGCCATACATGTCTTATAGGGGGCGCACTTTAGTTGTTAATAGTATAATCATGCCAAAGCTGTTATACAAATTCGTATCATTGTGTCCGCCCAAATCATTGATACAAAAGCTACAGAACCTTTTTTTAAACTTTTTGTGGCAAGGTCGCCACTGGACAAAGAAAGAAACACTTTACTTACCTGTGAATGAAGGCGGGCAAGGACTGATAGACTTGTTAACACGTGTTTCCACTTTCCGGCTT